>NC_040037.1:10048755-10356614 GCF_003713205.1 Coffea eugenioides
TCCAGCAATCAGCTCAACTTCTTCTACAAAAACAACTTCAACTGAAGATTACCAAAAAAAAAAAAATCAATTACCAATGTGGATTAGTAGCCAATCCTTTTTTAAGTCATCTCGGAGACCAGAAAAAGTGTCATACTTTGTCCTGTCATTCATAAGTAAATCAATACCCTTCAACAATTGAAATCTATCCAATTCAATTTTAGATAACCGTCTTCCACCATTATTGTAAACTTGAGCATCTGAATTAAGTACTTATCCATGAATCAGCTTCTCCACACTTGTAAAGTACTGAGCCGTTAGTTTCTCTTTGTGCCACGATCATTTGTTGAAGATGAAGCTTTTGATTTTGACCGTTGTCGAGCTAGCAGTGCATTCATAACTTCATTTTCTAAAGATCGTGAATCAGTCTCAAAAGATTCCTCTACATTAGCAGACTCTTCAACTTCAGTTTCAGCATTAGCCTCAAAAACAGTTTGGGCACCCTCTCCATTTGCACGATCTTGTGAAAACAGTGTACAGATATCCTCCCAATTTTCAACTACAATTTTTTTTCTATAAGGAAGAATTTTTGGATTCTCACTTACTTGAGCATTCCATACATCCTCATCACGAACATAATTCTACCTCTAGAGTAGTCCCATATTATCGTAGGCCCAAAGTTACAGGACTGGAGCAGTGGGTATAAGATGTCATAGTGTTTCTCCCATGTCTTGAAACGAGATATAATATTAGCCTTTGTCACAGATATATTGAGTTTATCGAATAAAGCATTCATTACTGCGGTGTAGGCTACTGTTTTCCATGCACATTTACCATCCAATTTGTTTCCTTGGTTTTGGTCAATAAAACAAGTGCCCATTACACGATCCATTTCAGGAGTCCAAATGAAATACCCTTTGCCTTTCCCTTTTGACTGAGATGTTGCTTCAGATGCCATATCTGAGGCAGATATGCACCAGAAAAACATCACAATGTCATGTTCTTAAGAACATACTTAATAGCTACTGCATTATATAACTAAAAATGAAAGGCAAATATGCACCTGAAAAATTCATACATATGTTAAATGAAGAAAAATTCATTCAGTGCCAACAGATATGGCAAGATATCAGCCGCAGGTTTGGGGAGAAGAGGTCTCAGGAGTCAAGTAATTAGAAACAGTCTTAAGCATGAAGAGGTTTGGGGAGAAGAGGTCTAAGCAGTCTTCAGTATGAAGAAACAGTGGTTATTGACTGGCATGCTACTTACACAGCTACAACTAGTAATCATCAGAAGACAATGTTCCTAAAAAATGCAAGTGTAATTCCATTGTACCAATCAAAGCGTAATAACAAAAACAAGAACAGCAGACATGGCAGAACATAATATCTCACTCGAATAATAGGAGCTAAGCAAGTTTAGCAATTTAGTAGTTCCATTCAGTTGAAAATCTGTCCAATTCCACCAAGTTTTCTTGATCTTTTTTGTTATTAGTTTGCTTTTTCCACTCCTGCAATATACAAATATTATTCATTTTCATACTAAAATACAAAAAGTTTCCCTAACAAGTAAATTCCTCAATTTTTCCAACCCGCAATGATCAACAAGCAAAGAATATAGAAAAATAAAAAAATCCTTTTCCCATTTTTCATACTAATTTCAAAAACACATGGAGATGAATACGCATCAGCATCTAATAAAATATTTCACAACTACTTCACCAGCAATTGATTAATCATACAGAGGAGGCAGGGGAATAAACGTATATATTTTGAAAATTTTGTCAAATAAATTTGTTGCATATGACCTGCAGAGATTGAACCCCGGAGATCCTGAACTGCCCCGTTGTTCAAGATGGCATCCCAAACAGCTTCGTCGCAGGAGATCGAGGCCACCACGTTCTGTAATTTAAGTACGCACCCTTTAGAGACAGAACTGAAAGAAAAATTCATGTGGAAATGAAGTTAAAAAAACTTTCAAACTATAAGCTGATGTCTTTTAACAATACATTCGATCCAGTACCATACATCCATTTTTCTGAGTAGAAGAGCAACAAGAAGGGCAGAAATGACTAAGTCATCAGCAGAATGAGATTTTAGAGAATTACAAGGTAAAGTGCGTCAATAACAAGAAATTACCCTCAAATCGATAAGGCCAATAATGGAGAATCCATGTACAAGGGATGCCCACAACATGTCATGCTGAGAAGGCTATGTCCGGCGGTCATCTTTAGCTACAGCTATTGGATTCACTGGATTTGAGCCAATTTACAGAAAGAAACCCTATAATTTCGCTCTTAACATGCGTAAATGAGAGTAGATGTTCAATGGTGGGAAGAGGCAGAGGAGGAAGATGAGTAAGAGGAGAGGCGAGGTGTCAGCGATGGAAGTACAGGTGGTGGCAGAGGAGGAAGGATGGAAGGAGGCGGAGAAGGAAGATATGGAGGAGAAAGAGCTGCAAAAGAAGCGATGGTTGGTCTCTGACGAGAGAGAGGACTTTCATTTTCATTTTTTTCTTTGATTATACAGAGACCCGTTTTATTGATTTAATCCACTTAGGATCCGCGTACTAACCCGAATAGGAGGTGAAATTATTAACTTTGGAAGTAAATGGGAGTGTTTGGATAATGATTATTTGGAATAAGTATTTCAGATAATATTTAACACTCCTCAGATAACCGAAATAATGTTTGGATATGGCTTTTGGACTTTCAATCTTGGACCGAAAGTACTAGCTGATATGGACAAAAGTTCTGTTTTGACCATTCCAAAGCAAATCCAACGTGGCAAGGTTGGTTGTAATCAGCACTGGCTCAGGAAATAAGACAAGTGTGGGGCCCGCATTTTGCCCATTCACAAACGAAAACGGCTTTGAATTGCACAATCGGGGCTTTGTAAGTGCATATCCAGGAGCACTTTTAGTGGTAAGCACAAGCGTGGGTGCGTAGATACAAGTAGCTTGATATCGTACTAAAAGGCCTCACGACATATGAATGGAATTTTACCATTTCCGACGAACAAAACCCAGGAAGGAATTTATTTCAAAACAAATCCAAGTACAAAAATACAAGTTGTTACACATCGTGCATGAAACGCATGATGTGCAAGTACCCCATTGTAACATCACTTGATTATTTCTTCTACTAGAATTAAAGCATCTTATTACACACGAGAAACATGAGATATGCATTCGTTTGGATATATCCACCGCACCCCATATCCAGTTACATGTGTAGGGAGGAAGTAACTACTTCGCCTTCCTTGTATTTGCCATGGAGATTTTGATTCATCTAATGTCTCCGTCTTCGCAACGCGGCATGCATTTGATTGGCCATTTCTTCTCTCATTCCCTTCCATTCTTCAATTTCTTGCGGGGACGTCAATGGTTGTATCTGTGGATATGGAGGAGCTCCACCTTCGCCTTCGAATAGCACATCATCTTGTTCATACATCATGAAGTGATCATCCGAAGGCTAATTTTTCCTAAGAAAATTGTGTAGTGCACAACATGCAATTACCACATTGATTTGTGTTTGCATAAATGAATATGGAACCGGCCCCCTTAAATAGGCAAATCGTTGCTTCAATACACCGAAAGAGCGTTCAATTACATTACGAAGTTGAGAGTGACGAGTATTAAATAGCTCTTTCGGTCATTGGGCTCGACCACGTCCTTGTCCAACACTTGTGTTACGTCCTCCCTTGAACGGCGCTAAAAACCCAGGCTGCATCTTATAAGCCGCGTCAACCAAGTAGAACTTACCTACATGATTTCACTTTGAAATTTAGTAGTATATGTATATATATATTCCACTTTCTAGTAAAAAAAAAGAGTATACCATCCTGTCATAAATTTCACCTCAATATATATGTCGATAGGCATGGCGCACAAATAACACACAGCTCTGATCTTACCTTGTGGGGGAAATGGGAAGTCGGTGTGCATTCTCATTGCACTTTCTAACACTCGTGCATCGTGTGCGCTACCTTCCCATCCGGCATAGACATAAATGAATCGCATATCATGGTCACATACAGCTAATATGTTTGGCTTTGAGTCCCATGCCTATTTGTGTAGGCCATCTGCTCTATTGAGGGAACTGAAGCTGGGATATGTGTGCCGTCCAAAGCACCTAAACAGTCCTGCATTTTTAAAATACAAATTGGATGTTTATAAATGTTTATGTTTATGACCATTAAGTATTAAAATAAAGAAACATAAATTGCCCCAGGAAGAATATGCTTCTCCTTCAACATAGGTGTTCATGTGCTAGAGTGGTCCGAGGAGCATTCACTATTTCGAATTAGGTGATAAAAGATTGAATTTCCGACAAATGGACCAAAAAGTCACAAAAAATGGTTGGAACATATGTAATTAGGATGAAATTCGTATTCAAGTGTTCAATGTGAAAAAAGTGCAAAAATAGTTGAGAAATGCGAGTTGGGACATGTGTTACCTTGAACCAAGGATAGTACTTTGTGCTATACCGTATTTTTGGATGCACTTCATCACTTTGTTTGGGACGAATAATTCGTTGTGCAAATCGACATAACCCCAACAGCACTTCTGCTACATTTCTATGGATGGTTTCCGTTGAATGTTGGAATCTTTCGGCTACTACACGAGTTCGCGTGCTATGACTTAACATAACTAAAGTCATGGCTAGCAATTCCTCGATCGTCACATGCTTGTGTGGATTTTACGGGACATAGTTATTGCCTACCAGAACTTCACAAAGCCTCAAGAAATTGTCAACAGTAATCCGACAGTTCTCTAAAATACGGAGTGGGTGACCTGTTATTAACTCTTGAACCCACTTCCAACCAGGCATGTCAGAATTGCGACAAGGTATTTTGATAAGAGGACCATCGTAAAATTCTGCTTCCAGTGAAAAAAGTAGCATAGCGGCACTGTTAAGAATAGCCTCTTCGTCTTCTGCAGAGCGTGAGGTAGAAGAGGAGGAAGCGAAGTACGGATTGAAGTTAGCCATTGTGGAATTCCGGAATAATTGAAGCTAATCAAAGAGACGAATAGTTCTTAGGGGAAAGACAAGGGGGGAAAATAATTGAACAATTTGGAGTGGTCGTAATGTGGCAATCGACGAAAATGTGAAATCTGAGTGTATAGATGGGATATGTGGAGTAATACAGGGCAGGGCTTTAAATAGAGGGGAAGAGCTCAATGCCTTTTGGTAGTAGGCACCACCTACCAGTCGGTATGAAATGTTTATGCATTTTCACTTAATTTGAATTTTCATGATACATAGTAGTGAAAGTAGATTCTATGACATATTTAAAATCCATTGATGGAGGCGTGCTTAGCTTTTGCATTCCACTGAATATTTGGATATGTGGACGTAAGTTTAACCGACAACAGGATGTGGACGTAAGTTGAACGAGGAGATCTTTGAAAATCCAATGAAGGAAAGTAGTAGTGGTGGATCACATAAATTGATAGCATTTGGCTCTGTATTCTCTGCAAATGCATATGTTCACGTAGTGGGGATGAAAAGAGCTAACTTTCAAGATTCCCATGAGATAGATTATGCCGCAATTGATGTGCTAGTGATTTGATATTTGAAATAGATTCCCACGAACTAGATTCCAAGATTCCCACGAGATAGATTATGACGCAATTGATTAAAGTAGTCATGTGCTAGTATTTAAAGTAGATTCCAAGATTCTCACGAGATAGATTTCGCTTTTCATGTGCTAGTCATATTTGAAATAGATTCGCACGAACTAGATTCGGGCCTTGACCATTATCGTCCCCTAAATTGTTTCATATAGAATTGTCAATCTTTTTAGGAGAGGTGTTCCACTACTTCTACTTAATTGTATGCCTTACCGTTGGAGAGAAATATAAAAAATGCACATGAAAGAACCAAGCATGCATGAACCAGAAATGGTGCAAGGAATATTTGATTTCCCATCCTGTCCCTGAACCAAGTAAAATGTCCTAAAGTCATGGATAACACACAGTATCCATCTTCAATTCAGTAGCAATCCCTGAACCAAGCATACTAAGGACTATTTACAATCCCAATATAAAATTAAAGCGATGAAAGACACAAGAACACAAAAAATAAGCCTCCAGACAGCCATGTAAATTATCAACTCTGTTCTCAACTCAAAGCCTTCTTAATTATTAAAGCATACGATACCTTTAATTCGGTTAAATCAATTTAGGGACAACATATAAAGAACCACCACTATAACATCCCACAAAATCTGGTGGTAAATAACAAACCGCAATAACATGCCACCAAACACTACTGGTGGTCAATAATAAGCAAACGTTTGAAATACTTTTAGTCTTACAAATAGCTATTATAACAGAAATAGAGAGATACGACAATTTGACAACCACAACCAAGTTCTGCCCAAGAGGATCCTCACTTCGGCACGATCTTCGGCACAATGAACAACTCAATCCATGCCATCTGCTCGTCCTCACTGAAGCTAAGGAATAAGGCACGAAACTCGTCATCCAACAACTCCTTCAAGAGATACATGCTCAAAGTCCTCTCCAACTTCAGACCTTGCACTACTTTCTTGGCAACTTGAAGAGAATACTTCTCATTCGCTTCTCTTTCTTCAGAACATATGGAGGAAAATCTGTTGAAGTTGCTCAGTGCCTCTTGGTAGTTATCCGAACCCGACTTTCGGGACTTGGTTCCTCTTGAGCCTTCCTTCTCATCACTATAGCCAGCTGAACCAATGGTCGTGCCAGGATTCTAGAACAGACTCCCATCATCATCAGAAGTTCTGTTCGAATTGGCTGGATTGATGACAGAACTGGAAGCCAAGCCTTTCCCTTTGGTGTTCGGATCAGCCCTACGTCTACGGACACGAGGAGGAACAAATTGGGGTGGAGATTGAGCCGAAGATTGAGCGCGATTGCTGTCCATCACCTCATCCCACAAAATCCACAAATCAGCACTATGTGGGTATTGGAAGTCCGCATACTGATGATCCAGCTTTCACTCACAACAGGATTGACATAGTTTATTAGCTAAAAGCTCAAAATAGATAAGAATTCAGAAATAATAATCAACACTTCGCTAAGCTATTCGAGTAAAACTAACAGTAATAAAGGAAAAAACTTCTTATGAAAATCGAAAACTAAAAAAATAATCAACACCGTTACTTGATATTTAACACTTTGGGATAATGAACTAGGCCCTTAGTAGGAGATAATCAACACCGTTACTTGATCAAACTCTAAATCCAACCAGAACGACTTCTGAAAATCGTATACAGACACTTGAATGAAGACAGACACATAAGCAAACAGGCCCAACTTTATGAAAAAAAATGAAAAGAACCACGAGTCTGGATAGTCATGTAAATAAGCAGCAAGTAGGCGGAGTTGGCGAAAGTAAACTTGAAGAGATCACTGCACACTATACCTGCCACAAATATCCCCATTGCTCTGCTCCGGCCACAAAGCATCGGTGTTCCTCGTCCCATCCGATCCCAGTCTCTGGCTTGGAACTATCACCGCGAAGGTGTGTGAACAACCTCCATTTCTCCACCACTCGATAGTACTTCGACTGGGATTGAGTTCCTGTGCAGACAACCCCGCATTCTTGAGTCAGGTATGCTGCCATTGCCATGTGGTTTGCCAGTGTGCTTCTAGTTGCCTCCCACTTCCCACTTTTCTGCCATTCAACATACGTCCGCATATACAGCTCCTCTTCCCAGTCTTGCCAGTGCTTCTTTTCGGACATCTATGCATGAGCATAAAGGGATAATCAATCACATTAATAAGTTAGAGTGGGAAACAGACATAGGGTGGTGGCGTTTCAGTGGATTTTGAACATTGGTTGGCTCACCTCAAAGTAGTTAATTAGGCTTTCTTCAAAGTCGTTGGAGTCATCGCAAGATTGGGCACTGAGAGACGTAGTCAAGCTAGACGGGGATTCTAATACAGAATGAATATGTTAAGCTACTACACTTGACTAACTGAGATGCATATCTGAAATGGATGGAAATATGCTACAAGAATGGTGAAACCAATACGCCATTCTCTTACCAGATGATGAACTTAATTTTGTCCTTTTGGCACTGGGCATTTACTTACTTTCGGGTTGTCTATGATTATCGTTTAACTCGTGTACGTTCAGCTGTGGAAAACCCTGGTCACAAATGAAGAACCGTCCACATTCAACACAAAGTTGAAACATAGAAACATGACAAAGATTAGTCTTTGTCAACTGTAAAAACCTAAAATAGCTAAGAGACTTTCCTATGCACATTCATCACCAGCATAGCTCACGCAATAAACATTTAGTGAAATTCTGCCAAAAATCCACAAAGTAAACTAGGCAATCAAATGACCAAACAGACGCAAATTATGGCAATAGACATGCACATAAATTCTGGCTAATAACAAATGCCTCACGACCAAAGATGAAATTTGAAATACCAGCACCACAAATATTTAAATTCTCCAACTTAAATTACACGAGCGGAAAACAAGTGAGCATAGCTTGTTAAACTTCTCCAATAACATTTATGGGGGAAAACCTTCCTCCCTGTGGACCACAAGGTGATTCTCACTAACCCGCAACTCAAATGGATGACTTGTTAAACTTAATTTGAAAACGGCATCATAAATGAAGAAAACCCAAATACTCTAAATGCGTAGGTTTTTTTTTCATTTGATCACAAATGTGAAGATGGCCAAATTAAATTGCGGATTATCCCGACATTCCTCACCAAAGAGATCATGGTTGTGCATTTCTTACTAAATTCGGGCATTCAATATAGTAGTAGTGAATTACTAACTGAATTCAGTCATCATGAAATTGCATTCTCATTAAGCATAGCCATGTTACCTTCGCCGCACTGGATATGGAGAGTAATACAAGCTTCCCTTCGGCCTGAGGGAGCTTCCAGATTTCCCTTCAATTCCCAAACGCAGCTGCAAAGCTAGCTGCAGTTGGATTTTTGGAGCTCAAAACCCTGAATATTAGCTAAAGTATCCAAGGCTCCCAACTTCCACTTGCTTAAGGTCAGTGATTTATACACGATCACCTCAACTGGAAATTGAGCAGATATATGACGCAATTGGGGTAATAAGTTGCTACCAGTATGCCCTTGAAAGAAGATAAAGGAGGGTTCTATTGCCTTGATGGGAGATGACAGACACAAAGCAAGAGGAAGAGGACGAAAATGAGGGGAATAAATTCTGTGCAGGGAGGAAGATAGACATGCAGCTTTACCTTTACTTTTACTCTTCACAGGAAGCTTGACAACGGTAAAAAAAAAAGGCACTGTTCAACCACCTAACTGATGTCTGAGCTCAACAGGAGCTCCACATGCGATCCGACAATTTACAGTGTTAGCCTTTCCACGTGGTTACGGTGGGCCCAATTGACCCCGTAAGCTTTCCACCCTGGCACCATCTTAAACCCGTACAGAACTCAATTTTTTGAGTTATTTCAGTTCCTGTCCAAACATTTTTATGTACCATTATTTGGAAAAAGCAAGAAAACGGCCTATCCAAACACTCCCATTGTATGCTAAAGAACTTTATACTCCCTCCGTCCCATTGAAACTGTCATACTTTTCATTTTGATCTGTCCCAAAATGTTTGTCACATACCTAAAATGGCAAATGAATTTTTCTCCTTCTTCTAATTTTACCCTTCTGACACTACCTTTAAATATGTGGGTCCAGCATAAATTGTCAAAAGAACAAGACACGCTTTGAAGTGCGTGGCTGATGCTAGCCAATGTTTACTAGCGCGTGCAGTGCAAAATAAGCAAAAAGTTAGTGTAGCGTTAATAATTAGTGGGCCTAAAGTGTTGACTAGTTTGCATAAACCATTTGAATAACTTCATCCGCACCACTATAGGCAAAATTTGGACAGCTTGGCGGGGATAATTTAGGAATTACAGACAGCTATCTCTTCTTCTTGTCTACTATTGATAAATATTCCAATTCCCGAAAAGTGACAAATTTTTCAGGACAGAGGGAGTATAAAGTGGGAATGGTACTTAAATTGGTTGTTGGTCTTTGGTCTTTGGTCTTTCATCCTCCTCCTCATGCGAAAATCACGTGCCCCTGCGTTGGAAGGGACCGCTTAAATTGGTTGCTGTTTTTTTTTTGCTCCTTCATTCATCATCATGCACGCATCCCCTGCACCATATTATAGTTAGTTTGCTATTTTTTTATTTTATAATATTATATATATATATATGATTTTTCCTTTAAATCATTCCATTCCTATGATTTTTCCATTTGAATAATTCTATATTATATATTATTTATATTTATTATTATATTATCATTCTAATAATCGAATATGCAATTGTGTGCTCAAGTTATTGTGCTTACGGTATTTTTTTTCCCTATTTTCTTCTGGGTATTCTATTGTAATAGATTTTTTTAATTCCGTTTTGGTTTGGCTGCTTTTTTTTCCCAATCATCATAATAATGCATACAATGTATGTAGCACTTTATATTTGTAATTATATTTTGTTTGTTGCATTTATATTTTCCTCATTTTTTATTGATTTTATCAATAAATTGATATAATAAAAAAAACAAATATTGGTGATTCTCCAAAAAATTTTTTACAGACCCTTTTGTGATAATTAATTTTATTATCATAGTAAAGGTAACGAAAATATATGTAATTAATTTTTACAGACCCTTTCCTTTTTTTATGCATTTAAATTTTAGCCTCTTTAAAGATCCCAATCATTGCAATTAACTTCTATTCCAGTCATTCATCACTTCTACTGTCATCAGCCGTTCTTTCATTAGTAGTTTTCCGTTTAGGTTCAGGCCACATGATATAGGATTGTCTTTGCATTTCCATTGTACCCCTTACTATGTCTATAATTACTTTGCATGTATGCTTCACAGGCTCCGCACTTAATGTTCTGCAAATGTTTCTTTTGTAATTTTACATGGTTGCTACTATAGCTATTAGTCGGCAGATTAAACCTCCCACCACGCGCAATCTGCAATTCATTAAATGCTGCTGTCTCCATGCGAGATTTGCACATCTTTGAAATTGCTTTCCCGAGTTTTCATGCATAGAACAAAAGTCAGGTAATCATGTAAATTCTTTCCCTTACATTTCAGCCTGCTTTTCTTCTTTTGCTTTGTTTTATGTACTGCTTCCGCTTCTTCTTCCTCGAGCTCCTCCTTCCCTCTATTTCGTTGCGGATCTTTCTTTGAACATTGTTATTGCTACTCCCTCCGTCCCGTTTTGTTAGTCTTGGTTTTTTTTTCACACAGATTAAGAAAGTGTAATTAATTTGGTTGGAAACATAAATTTAGATTAATAATTTCCTAAAATACCCTTATGCTAATCACGAAGAGTGCCAATTAATATCAGTTACAGCTAATGGGTTAGTATTGGAAAAGCTCAATGTATTCAATGTAGTGGGTTAGTATTTAATAACAATGTATTAATAACAAGATATTTAATAAGGGTATTTTAGACAATTTGAAAGATTACTACATTTCTTAATGGGAAAGTGGACTACAATTTGGGACAGACGAAAAAGGAAAACAAGACTAACGAAACGGGACGGAGGGAGTATTTTTTGGTGTCTGTTATTACATCTATTGTAAGTAATGCTCTATTTTCCCTTGCCTTATTCTTGTAATATTTATATTTTTTTCCTTAGGATTATTTTGTTTTTGATATTCTTCTACTTCCCATGCTTACTACTTTTTTCTACTTGTCACTATTATTATTATTATTTTTTATCTTGCATTTTTATTGTTTTATGATTCTCTTTGCTCTGTGGTTTTCATTTTCATTGCATTGTTGTCTCATGGCATTCCCTTCGTCAGAACACAATTTCTAGTTCGCCTTTGTTTTGCAATGACAATTAACAAGGCTCAAGGTCAGACTCTTGACTATATTGGTTTATATCTGAAGGAACCCGTATTTTCTCATGGACAATTATACGTTGCACTCTCTAGAGCAAAAAATGCTAATGCAATTAAAGTTCTCATACTTCCAGAAACATTTGCTGAAGTAAAAACTGATGTGTTTGTTGAAATATTACAGTTATCTAATTGATCATTCGCACTCTGCATAGGTATCTTGACCTTTAAATATTGTTATATCTTGTTCTCAAATTTATAGTTTTCTTTATCCTTGTAAACCGAAATTTCTTGCTTGTATATTTTTGTTATTGCTAATGAGTATAGGATGGCTGCTATATTGCCGATCAATGAGGTTGAAGTCGGAATGGAGAAGTGGACAGCAAAAGTCACTGTCCAAGAGAAATAGCAAGTTACTTCATCAATTAGCACACCAACTAAGAAACAAAAATTTATCTTCATTGATTCTGAGGTATTTATTTTGATTAAACTTTTTTATATTCAAAATTGTATCTGCTATGCATCGAGATATAAATAGTACTCATTTGTCCGCCATCGTAATAATTATTTTCCAGGGCTCAAAGGTTGAAGGAATCATCCTTAATGCTAATATTCCTATAATGAGCCCCAGATTAGAGGTTTACAAAAAGTACCTCATCTCTAATGCTCAAGTGAAAAAGATCCCTGATGCCTTCAGAACCACTGACCTAACAAAGCAATGGAAAATCAACAGTCGAACAATTATTTAAGAGATTGTGGACGAAGAGGATGTTATAGTTGCAAAGTTTGCGTATACCAAGTTTAAAGACTTGGCACAGTATATGGATCGAAAGGACATTTCTGTTGGTGAATATCTTTCTTCTCAAGCATAACTGGTTTACCTTACTTGTTATATGCTATTATGCTTATTTTTAAAATTGCTCTCACTAGATATTATGGGAATTGTCATTGCTGCATTGGATGAAAAAATTGTCACGAAAAATTCAAACGGATCACAAGTCCAGAAGCTTGTCATTGTTAATGAGGAGTAAGAAGCCTTAATCTTTGCTTACAATGGCTATCTGCTATTACAAATTATAGCCTTTTTCCAAACAATTATAAAGTGTGAAACTGTTCAAACTATGTCAGATTGCAGACAGTTATGCTATCCATGTGGAATGCTTTTATTGATAATGAAGGCTCCAAGATTATTTCAGACATTCAGAACTATCCTGTTCTTATTGGAAGAAGGCTAAAAGTTCAAAATTATAATGGTAAGTATAACAGTTGACACTTGCATTTTTTTAACATCTAACCTTTTTCTATTTGTACGTTTTGCGAATCACATTGTTTCCCCTCTTCTTTTGCATAGAAGTGGCTCTTGCTACCTGGTTTGATTCAGCAATCCTTGTAAATCCACCTGTCCAAGAAGCAAGGGAACTGAAGAATTGGTTCTGTTCTTATAATTTTCAATATTCATTGCTTATAAACTTTATAATTTATCTGTTTGTTTGACAACCAAAGGGACTTAAGAACTGGTTTCACTCTTATAATTTTCAATCTGGGTTGCATATAAAACTAATATTTTAATTATTTGGCTGACTATTTTAGTATCCTATATACAGGGCAAGTAGAAATGCCAAATGCCCTGCAGACATTGGTGAAAAGAGAACTTACAATCTTTACAATCCTGATATCTCTTTCCAGGCAAATCCAAAAATTACTGATATATCAAATATCAGTTCAAAACACAAGGTAGTATCATGATTACAAATTTTCCATTACATTTCAGCCTATAAATAGTTTCACTAATTCATATGCTCACTATATTTTAGAATGTGTGGGTGAAAGCATCATTCTCATTTGAGCACATCTTCCAAAAATTTTGGTACATGGGGTGTGAAGAATGCTTCCGTTCCACGTCTGCAGATTATGGTGTCTTGTTCATGTGTAATACTTGTAAACAAAAACACAGGACTGAACCAAGGTATAATCATCATTTATTAGTTACTTATCATTTCTGCTACTGCTGCTTATTATATTATCATTTATTTTCCTCTATTGTGCCTTATTTAAATTTACATATTTAATAGGTGTAAATTTGATGTTAATATCTCTGATGACACCTGAACAGTCACAGTCACACTATTTGGTGATTTAGCTGAGAAACTGCTAACATTCACAGCAAAAGAAGCAATGAAGCATTATTATCAGGTTTGCTCTCACCATGACGCATCAATACATATGTCTATATATATATATATATATATATATTTTCTTGTTTTGTGCGTTGCAGAATATGGCGTTACCACTTGAAGTTCTGCATGAGGAGCTAAAATAAAAAAAGTTCCTTGCACACATTAAACCTGTACAAGTCCCCCTGGTTGATGCAAAACAGCTTTTCACAATGGTATACTATAAAGAAGCTTCTCATGAACAAGTTTCTATTACAAAATCCAATGAAGAGACGTTTACTTGTCTTTCATCAGGTTATAACCTATACTTAATCATCTTTGTTTTACATGTTAATGAATAACTATAAAAATAAGAAGTATTAGTACATTTACTCTATACTATATGCAATTTGTTTTTCTATGACAAAGTCAACTTACTGAGTCAAGTATTGTTAATGCTTTTTCAACAGGTGAAAGCTGAAAAAAATGGCCTTATTAATGTGACATGATATCCATACTGAAAAAATATTCAACCATTGAAAGCCAAATAGTGTGCAAATATATTAATTGTAATAATTTAGACAAGGGTTAATTGTAATAAATAGTGGTTATTAACATTTGTTTCCTACTATATCTGTTAGACTAGGGGTCGGACAAATAGATTAAATTTACTATATTCTAATTTAATTATCTCCTTTGTTAATTAATGACTGGTTCTCCGTATCGTTTGTTTATAATTGCAATCCATTGGTTACCAAATTTCATATTACATTGCAAAAAATTGATTTCAAACGAAACCATTTTGTCCTTAAAAAAAATGAAACCATTTTGCATGATGGACCTTTGGATTCTTGATTGAGATGATGGTGTCGTTTGAGATAGTGGTTAGTTTATCCTTTTTGCCATCTTTATAATTATCTCCTCCACACCACATAAATTCATACACATCGTACTGCAAATATTAATTATAGTACTTTATTAACAATTATACCAGCTCATTGTGGGCATTACATAAATTCTTCACCGTGCGCAAGCACGGTATGTTTCTACTAGTGGAATTAGAATTGTGATTCTTAGGTCTTACCAAAGAATTGAATTTGTGGAATTGATGGCCTATAGAATTCGAATTGAATTCTAATTCTCTGGCATTGATAGTGTCCAAACTGACCCCAATTCCAATTCTAATTCTAAACTTCATCCCAATTCCAATTCTAAACCCCAATTCCACTTACCCTTAGGGTATGTTTGGTACCCCATAGAATTGGGGTTTAGAATTGGAATTGGAACCCCAATTCTAATTCTTGTGTTTGGATGCTGCCTTTTCCATAGAATTAGCATTGAATTCTAATTCCAAGAGGTTCCAATTCCATGAATTGAATTCTTTACCAGATCAAAAGAATTCTAATTCCAATTCCACAATTAAACGGGTCCAAACGCGGATCTAATATGGATCAAAAATTAAAATCGGGTCAAGGGTATCGGCACCCCTCTCTTTCTATCTAACTCACCATTTTTCCTCAGCCGCAGGTGCTCTGCTCTCCACCATCGCTTCCACCTGCAACCCTTTCCCACCACCGTCTCCCCCCTGCCTTCCGTTTCTCTGGCCACTCATTTGGTCTAGATCCAAATGAATCTGACAACGATGGGAGAACTGCCCTGGTGTGTATATATATACTACTCTCATTTGACTCCTTAAAAATTATTTCTAGAATGCAATTCTGTCTTTTTGTTCATTCTACATCCTTTTTTTGTACTCAGCATATAGCTGCATCAAAAGGAAACGAGAATTGTGTGCTACTGCTTCTGGATTTTGGAGCGGACCCCAACAGCAGAGGTATCTCCAACTTTCATACTGCTTTAAGTTATGACGTCCAAATACTGCTATGGGAACCCAACTTTGTGATGATATAGAAGCAGGAAAACAATTTAAACAATTCACCTCATTATCAAGAGGGCTGTCCTCCTTGCACCCCCCACATCATTTGTCGCAAACTAATGACAATTATAATTTGCATGCCCCTTCTTCATGTTTTATAACTACAGTAATGGCAGCAATAGTAAAAACTTAGCGAAATGTGGCCCCTAATACTCTCCAGGCGTCAGTTTTATTTATTAATTTGAGCCGTCTTTGATTTAATTGCTAGTACTGTATGATTTACCCCTCATCCTGTCCGAGTGCGGACTGTATGGGCTGGCCCTCTTGCATCAGTGAGAAGTGAAAAATACCCTTTTGGTCATTCCGTACAAGTTGAAAATGGCTGAATCTGCATCTCCTAGACAACTGTAACACCAGTCTCATTTACTCTTTTAAAAGGTGTCTATATTTACTGCGATTGTCCATTTCATTTTGGTTTGCCTGTTGATCTGTATTTTTTTCATTTTGTATTTTGTTATTGCTGTTTTTGGGGGTTGTTGTACTCAAATCTTTTATAACTCCCTTCTCATATGGTTTGAGTTTTGGCTTTTTTAAGTGTAGAATTCTCCTTACTCATTAAAGAGACTAACATGCTCTCTACAAAATAATTGGTATCTTTGAGGCATAAATATCACTTCTGAATCTTGATGCCTTCTCTTAGTGAAAGTTCATTCGACATTTAAGGCAAATCATTTTTTTCTAGTTTTGTTTGAAGACAGCATAAGCAAAGAATTGGAATGTCCAGCCATAGTCATAGAACTTAAAATACAGGAATTCTGTTTACCTTTGATGGACGTTTCCCTTTATTTACTCTTCAATGATATGAAATCAATGTCCAGCCCAACACGTTTTTAAGTTTAGAGATCGATTGCCTTTCATGACTAGGTGCATATTTGCCTTTCATTTTTAGTTCTATAATGCAGTAGCTATTAAATATGTTCTTAAGAACATGACATTGTGATGTTTTTCTGGTGCATATCTGCCTCAGATATGGCATCTGAAGCAACATCTCAGTCAAAAGGGAAAGGCAAAGGGTATTTCACTTGGACTCCTGAAATGGATCGTGTAATGGGCACCTGTTTTATTGACCAAATGAACCAAGGAAACAAATTGGATGGTAAATGTGCATTGGTAATTGATTTTTTTTGGTAATCTCCAGTTGAAGTTGTTTTGTAGAAGAAGTTGAGCTGATTGCTGGAAGCCCAAGTAGAGCAAGTAGAAGTTGTTACTACTCCATCGTGTATCCATGACTTTTTAAATTCTGATGAGTTCTTTGTTTTTTATGTAATGGATCAAAACAAGATTATAGAAAGATTCTAGAGAGTATTTCAGCTATTTTCTCTGTTTTTGAGATGATAAGAATGGAACATTGGATCTTTTGTCTGATGAACTAGCATTTTAGATATTGAGATTAACATAGCTGCCTGTGTTGATGCCCTGACTTGTCCTTGAGTTACATGAACCTTTGCATTCTTGGATGAAGTTGATGCTGAGATGCGAAGAGTACAACATGAGGTTGATGATGAAGATGAAATGAAAGATGAAGATGAGGAAAATGGAATGGAAGATGATGGTCCAAATAATGATGGTGGTGTAAATGCTATTAACGAGAATCGAATTCGAACAGTACAACCAACTAGCGAGTGGACACAATTTAGGAATGCTTTAGCACGAGCAATGTTTATTGACTATCAAATTAGACAAGGCCATCATGGAAGTTGAAATTTGATAGGAATTTATTCGAACTTAATTTCATATTAGAATGGCCATTTATTGAAAAATAGTAGCAATGTATAATTGTGCTTTTCTTTCTCTTTTTTTTTTTTGGCTAAAAACACTTTGTTTGCGTATTCCTCTATTTCTTGTATTCCTATATTGAAATTTCTTGTAAGATACAAAATTCAAATATTTATAATAGGTACAAGTTATGACTTTCCTCCCAATTCATATCATAGAGTAGGCTTTTGATTTTCTAAAATTTAAAGTTCTTAACTTTAAAAACGTATCAAGGTTTTAACTCGATAAATATTAACTACTTTTTATGTTAGAATATACAATTATTTTTTATTTAATTTAATTTAATTTTTTTTAAAAAAAAAAGAATTTTTTATTTTTGCAAAAAAGGAACTAATTTTTTTTCTTTTAAAGCTTTATTAACAATTAGTTAAATGCAAGAAAAAATAAATTATTAAAGGTACTAATTGGTTTTTTCCTTAAAGCTTTAGTAACAATTAGCTAAATGTTAAAAAATTATTATATAGTAAAAAAAAGAAATTTTTTATGTAAGGAAATATTAGTTGGAAACAATTCTAATTCCTAATGAATTCTTCTCTCATACAAACAAAGAATTTGGAATTTCAAATAAATTCTGTATCAATTCTATGCATTTTCCAAACGAAAGAATTGAAATGACTTGGAATTCCAATTCATAGAATTCCAATTCTATAGAATTTCAATTCTAATTCAATTCTAATTCTGTAGAACCAAACGTACCCTTAATGAATTCACACTTCAATCATCGAACGAAAACTTTCAAAGTCAATCACTGTGGCATTCCCTAATACAAACAAACCAGTCAAAGGTCACCGTTGAAAAAGAATGAACCAAATACAACCAGCACGTGTTATTTGTCTCATGACTACATTGTTCATGTGTTCACAAGAAACGACCCAAAAAACCCTTCCAAAATTCCTTAGGCATTTATTAGGCAGAATGGTCAAAATGGACCATTTCAGGTCCTCCAAGGATTTGATTGATCGAAGACCACATATTTGAGAAACAAAATTGACCATCACAAAAATGAAGTATAAAAGGACAAAAAATAATTCCTTTTAATGTTAAGTAGTAATAAAAATAAGCATGATTAATCATCAAGAAAAATGTGATTTTTTTTTCCTTTCTAACCTTTGTTAATTCTTTTTTAATAATACAATTATCAAGTAAAGACTTTGCGAAGGCAATCACCATGGCATTTGTACTACAAACCGACCGCAGCTTTTGACAATCAATAGTCGCTGCCTCTAAAGTCAAGTAGAATTTAGGGTAGGCATTAGGAGTTGTGAAGCATCAATATCTAATTAGGGTAGTCAAGTAGAATTTAGGGTGTCATATTGTACCATTATTGTATGTATTGTCAAAAAACACTAAACAAGACTTGATTTTTCATGTGTTCACAAGACACGACCCATTTAACCTGTTAACTTACAATAAACACGAGAAACCCTTCCAACCAGTTTAGCACAGTGTAACACATCCTTTCTAAAGTCTCGTGTAATCAAGTCTATCAAGTTGGGCCCCTCTAACATAAAAAATTAAGTTAAATAGGACATGAATCTATCATTGGGAACATCACTAATGGCTAATGAATAAGCATTTTAGGGACTAAAGTTAAAACAGTTATCAACGACTGTATGTGATACAAAGTCTTCAACATATAAAACAACGTATGTATGGAAATGGTACTTAGGATGTTAAATCACAATAAATGCCCACTACAATGATTAAATATTGGCTTAAGTTTAGATAGATCAGATGCTCAAAAATCCAATCATTCAAATTGTTCAAATCATTTCACCAAATAGTGTGGCACAGTATGAACAATTAGGTTTTTGAACACCAAATCTATCCAAGTTTTGAACTTAAATATTACTACTAAATATCCGCTCAAATTAACGTGTCAAATGGTTTAAGGCAGTTGTGTATTTAAGAGCCATTTTGACCGACATTTCAAAGTCCTGCGTTAGTTGTGTTCCAAATGTGACAATGTGATAATGCAACGTTCAATTATTGACTTTTGGAATTTGTTAAACGTTTCCAAAACGGGAAGAAAAAGGAAAAGAAATTGCAGGCTTAGATTATAGTACGCCATTTGCGATTTCCTAGGCAAGTACTGTCACTAGACTAATCTCATTTCCTATACAAGATTCTCAAAGGATGGATTCTCCTCACAAATTTGGATAATGTCCTATAAAATTAAAGGAGCATAATGTGTATTTTAAGGTTTACACTATTTTTTGACATACCTAACAATTACTATAGCATCGAGCACAACATTTAGATGGTTTTCTTGGTAATCAAATTTATTGATCAAATGCCAGAGTAACGCCTGCTAATAGGCGGATTTCTAATATTGTGAGAGAAAATCATCTCTTCTTGATCTTATCTTCGCCACATATATGGGAATATAGTCACCACAAAACTTAACTACATGTAGCTAATTTTTTTTTTAAAGATAATCACCTACTGTTCAATCGTTTACTACGTGGAATGCCAAAAGCACCATGTAGATTTCACGAGAACAGGCCTTACAAGTGCCATTTTGCACAATTTGGTAAATTTTGGTATGTAAAGTAAGAATTAAATGGATTGAGATAGTTAAGAAAGTGAAAAAGAAAAGGGGAATAAGTGGGTGAAAATAAATGGATGGAATTGATTGTTACAAAAAAAAATAAAATACTCAAAATCTATTCAAATTTAAAAAAAAAAACTAAATATGGCCACATGACAAAAATATTGAGCTTCCACTCAGTAGAAAGTAAAAGTAGTCAATTCAACAACCTACTAAAATGGGAATTGAATAGTGGATTATTATTATTATTATTATTATTATTATTATTATTATTATTATTATTATTATTATACATATACATAAACACACATATGGTATGCACATGCCTGTCACACTTTTTCCCATACTTATTTTTTCAGATCCTCCATATTACCACAATAGCTTTGTGTATTATATAACAATTTTTACTCCCCATTTGAATTGTTATTTTCTTGAATTTTTTTTAGAAAAATTATTGTAACAATTTAGTGTATGTTAAATAAAATGGTGATTAAAAAATGTGATCATGGAATAAAATTTTTTTTGGAAAAACATCAATCCAAACATTTTGTTCCAATGCCCGACACCTACACATTGAGCCGCATTGTAAGTGCATCCACCCCACTTCATCTCTCAATCACAAACCAATTCAGATTTCACAGCTTTGGAGTTGGAAAATTCGGTGTAAGATTTGAGAATTCATATTTAAGGATTTAGGGATTTGGTAATGTGGTGGGAGGTAAAAGAGAAATTTTTTGACTCCCTATCTCGTTTCATCTAAAAGCGAAACTTTTTTTTCCCTAGGTTTGCTTGTATTCAAATTAGCAACAAGTGTATAAAAGTGAATAAGGATATCGTAGTAATTTTTTGCTTGTGTTCAAATTAGATTTTTAGAATAACTAGTGTTCTCGTTTATAGTTGTAAAAAATTATTTTAATAAATGCATGGGTGTTCACAAAAAGAGTTGAAAAATGGTTTTGACAAAAAGATGATTAAATTGCCCTTATGTGCTACAAAAGTGACATTTGTGCTAATTAAATAGTATTTTTATGTAATTAATTGTTTTTCTTGTAAAGACTAAATATTGGAAAAGAAGAAGATGAATGGAGACAAAGGCAAATTTAGAAATGAGGTACAAATAGTAATAAATGACAAAGATGTGTATGGCAGTAAAAATTTTCCTGGCCTCAGAATTATGTTAAAGTTTTTTTTTTTGAAAGGTATGTTTGTCTGTATGACAAAAGTATATGCTAGAATCGAAAAGCCAAAAGTAGCTCAAGAGATGCTTCTGATTTTAAGCTTTTTTATACAAAAAAAAATCAAAATTTTTAAAATCATTGATAGCACAAAAATAGCTTTTTGAAAATCAGAAGTTAAATCAAGTTTTCAAAATCAATTTAAAACATATCCATTCTCTTCTATACACGAAATAATCATCGGGTTTTCAAAATTTAGCTGAGAGCATAGAAATTAACTTTTAGAAGATCAGAAGTTGGAACGAAGTTTCAAATTTTAGTTGAAAATAGGCCCATCCTATTCTATACACGAAATAATCATGCGAGGCTCAGATATTTGATCTGTTTGCACCCGTAGATTAGGAGCCATCATTGATCGAGATCGGGGTTGGTCGAGTCAAACAGTCTTCCATAGACTTTGGGTTTTTTTTTTGGGGGTAATAATTTGATGGTTTAAAAACAAAAAAGTCTCCAGTGATATACCTAATACACAAAAAATCCTCTTATAATTTCAAAACAGATAAAACGATACCTTATGTTTTGAACTAAATTGTAAACTAACAGAATTCGTTAAATTTAACGAAAATGATAGTCTTGGTTGTTAAATTTATTGGATTCCGTTAAATTTACCGTTAAGTTTATCAGATTCCGTTAAATTTTCCATTAATTTACCGAATTTCGTTAAATTTAACGAATTCTGTTAATTTACAATTTAGTTCAAAATATGAGGTGTCGTTTTGTATATTTTGAAATCATGGGGGGATTTTCTATATATTAGGTATACCACATGGACTTTTTTGTTTTTAACCATAGGTTTGTCTACTATAGCACTTGTTAAGATATATTCCATGTGTCATTTTTGAAAATACAAGATTAATTAAGGAAAGGAAATAAATACAAAGAATGGTAGGTAAAAATTAAATAAAGAAAATATATAAACATAATAAAAAGTAGTAATTGTTAGTATATATATATATATAGTGGAATAAGTGAATGATAGCAAGTGTCTATAGGACACCCATTAAAAAAACTCTTAAATTTATATGGACAACATGATAAGCGATTCGAATCCATCAACTTAGCAAAGGCATCAATTTATATGGATAGAACCGGCTATGTTATGCATCAGTCATGGGATGATTGTTCAGACACCGTCCAAATGAACCACAAAACAAACAAGAGGAATCTGAATATACAGCTTTCCATAAGCAAAATGAGGACATATAAAAACAGATTATTTTGATACTTGAGATGCACATTCGTATCTAGGCTTACAAACAACTATAAAAAGAAGTAACATCCCAGCCCAAATCGTGTAGTGTCGTCCGACTGGGGGATATCAATCATCTTAGGCTGCCTGGGGAGGACGACCCATACCTACAGAAGGTGGTGTATGATAGACACCTGGGCTTATCTTTACCTCTGCAAGATTGGCACCTTTACCCTGAAATCCATCTGCATGAGACCAGAATACGACATACATAAAACGATAAACCAAGTTATCATAGGTTATTCAAGGTATTGGACCACGAGACTTACTTCTTGTCCCGGAAACTGTTCTTGATGCTGCAGGTAAGATGGATGAAGTTGAAAGTAATGCGAGAAAGAAAAGTGTGGTGAGAGCGTTGGCGGCCATGAATTCTACAGAAACCGGTAAATTTCGGAAGCTACCACCTATTCGAAAGGTTGGTGCAATTGCTCAACTATATATAGGAAGTTTTAGGAAATGGTGAAAGTAAGGTTTGAAATTCATAAGAAGTATATAATTTGGGTAAATTTGTGAAAGAAAAATGAGTAACTACTCACTTTATGCAAAATGTATTATGGCATTCGGAATTACCACAAAGCCTTGAAAAGCTTGCTGAACACTTTTTTTTTGTATGCACATGCCCGTCATACTGTTTCCCATACTTATTTTTTCAGATCCTCCGTATTACCACAATAGCTTTGTGTATTATATCACAATTTTTACTTTGGTTCGGATTGCTATTTTCTGAATTTTTTTTTAGAAATATTGTAACAATTTAATGTATATGAAGTAAAATGATGATTGAAAAATGTGATCACGGAAAAGTACAAGTTTTTTTTTTTTGGAAAAACATCAATCCAAACATTTTGTTCCAATGTCCGACACTTTCATGTTCAGCCGCATTGTAAGTGCATCCACCCCACTTCATCTCTCAACCACAAACCAATCCAGATTTCACAGCTTTGGAGTTTGGAGAATTAGGTGTAAGATTTGTGATAAGTGAATATTTAACGTGCATTTTGTACAAGTTTGGCACGAACTTTTGGTAGGTTTTGAGAAGATTAAAACCATATTTGAACTCTTTTGGTGATAATTGCTTAAATATTGTTTAAGTGTTCAAAACTTGATAAATGAGTGGATTAACGTGTTAATTTTGTGAAAATGTGAAGGATATTGATATATGAAATTCATGTACGAGATGAAGAAAATGTAAGGATCATCTGGAGGATAAAAGTACAAGGATACTAGGAGAAAAAATGAAGAAAAAGGAAAGCAGTGAAAAACTGGAAATTGATCAGCACGGATCCGAGCTCGGATCCGTGTAAACAAAAAGAGATCCGAGCCCTCGTCTGTGCTTCTGGAGCAGTGAATCCGAGGTCAGACGATCCGAGCTCGGATCCATATGGAAAAGGCCTCGGATTAGCGATGATCTGAGCTCAGATCCTTCTTCACTCCTCGGATCCGAGGCTTGGATCTGCCTCTCTCTTTTGCAAGTGACACAACCATTTTTTCTCACTTTTCTCACAATTTTCCAGCTATCTTGGGTGAGAGAATTTGGTGGCACATGCTTCTGCAACAAAAAGGAAGACAAAATGAGTTATTGACAAGTCAAAACAACAATTTTTTTACTTTCTTTACAAAATATGAGTTATTGGAATCATGAAGGGGAAGAAAGCGCCTTTCTACCACCTTTTATGCAGAGACACAAGGGGAAACCAGGCATCACCATACGTAGTTAGTTTTTCTTCTTGAAAACAGTTTCTCTCTAGCTAGAAGTTCAAAAAGAAGCACTTGGAGACTTTACTTGTAATCATCTTGTACAAGACATAGCAGAAATTAGAGGGTTTCACCATTAATTGGCTAAGCTTTTCTTTATCTTTCTTGTATTTGTACTTTATGATATTTTACATTAATAAACTTGTGAATTTGATTGTTATATCATTCATGAGTAGCTAATAAACTTGTGAATTTGATTGTTATATCATTCATGAGTAGCTAAATTTCTTTATCTAGGGAGTAGATGAAACTTATGGCTAAATGATATGAATTGAATGTGATTTACACTTGTTGTATCTTGTATTAACTTGTCTATTTGTGCAGTTGTAATTACTTGTTGTTGTTTGATCACCAATAGCATGTTTATAGTTGTTATTCGTTAATAAGAATTGGTAGTAACAATGGAAAAATATGAGTAGAGTTTGAGTTGTATGTTCATGAAAATAGATGTACGCTTAAGTGGATTATCTAGCATTTCATGAAGGAAAACAGAGTAGAACTAGTATTTCACCATGAAAATAGGGAAAACTGGATTGCTCTAGGCCATTTTATCATGAGAATGAGATTTGGTAATATTAAAAATGAATACCTAGTTAAACAAGAATTATAACAAGAAGTAAATCTATTCATTTGTGTTGTTTATGCCATAAGTGGAATCTACATCCTTAGATTCAAGTCTTTAGTGAACTTATCTCCATTTGTACCTTGCATTTGGTAAAATAGATTGTAGGTAGTAGCTTCTATAAATTCTCTGCTCAAATTCATTATAAGTCTAAATAATAGAGAAAATAAGGATTTAATACTTGTAGACATTGCTCCTCGTGGGATTGATCCGATACATACCCTACATTACGATTTTCGGCCTGTATACTTGCAGTCAACGGGTATAAAATCGGATTTAAACTTGCATTGATATAAAAATCCCGTCAAATTTTTGGCGCCGTTGCCGGGGAGCGGCAATATTAGGGCCTAATAATCTCTATTAATTTAGACAGCTTTAATTTTGATAGTTAAGCTGTTTATAGTTAATCTTATATTTTATCAGTTTTGACAAATAAAAATTGCATAATCTTTCTTATTTCTGTTGTAGTGTATGCACCGGATATTTCGAGAAATTGTACCTTTCGATCCAGAAATTGAGAGGATATTTCGTAGACAAAGAAGGCACACACCACAGCACGAGGAACAAGAGGATCGGCAGCCAATAGAGGAAATTTTGATAGAGTTACCATTTGAGGAAGAAATGGCGGAAAACGAATCAAATAGGCGAGCTCTACGAAATTTTGCTTTATCGGGGACACAAGGATCTCAAACTAGTATCGCAAGGCCAATGGTAAATGCTAATAATTTTGAGATTAAACCATCACTGATTCAAATGGTACAACAATCTCAATATGGAGGTAATGCTATAGAAGATCCAAATTCTCATTTGTCAACATTTCTTGAAATCTGTGATACAATAAAGTTTAACGGTGTTAGTGATGATGCAATTAAATTTTGATTGTTTCCATTTTCGCTAAGGGACAAGGCCAAGGTTTGGTTACAATCTCATCCTCCAAATACTTTTATTATTTGGGCTGAATTAACTAACGCTTTTCTTAATAAATTCTTTTCATCTGGAAAAATTGCTAAATTTATAATGGATATAACTAGTTTCTCTCAACAGGAAGGAGAGACATTGTACGAAACTTGGGAGCGCCATCAGGAATTACAACGAAGATGTCCTCATCATGGTTTACCAGATTGGCTGATAGTGCAAACATTTTACAATGGTCTCACTTATCCAACAAAGACGCATGTAGATACGGCAGCGAGAGGAGCATTGATGGAAAAGTCAGTCGAGGAAACTCAACAATTGATTGAAGAAATAGCTGCTAATAACTACTAATGAGCTAACGAATGAGGTAATACAAGGAGAACTGCGGGTATGCTTGAAGTAGATACCTTGAATATGTCAAGTGCAAAGATGGATAATATGGTTAAGATGCTTAACAGGAAAGTTGGTTCTAGTTCTAATCAAGGAATAGTTGTTGCTTGTTTTATTAACTGTGGAGGAGACCATGATGATTCTATGTGTTCTAGCAGCGAGCAGGTTCAATATCTCAACAATTACAACCGTCCACCCCAAAATAATCCATACTACAATACCTACAATTCAGGATGGCGTAATCACTCAAATTTTGGATGGAAGGATCAAAACGTACTAACATTTTCTTGCAATTGGCTGATAGGTCTATTAGACGTCCAATGGGCATATTGGAGAATATACTTATTAAAGTGCAGAAATTCATTATTCCTGTTGATTTTGTTGTTTTAGATATGGAGAAAGATGTCAATGTACCTATTATATTTGGTAGACCATTTCTGGCCATTGCAGGTACAATAATAGATGTTAAACGTGGTAAGTTCAAGTTCCAAATTGGTGAAGAGGAAGTGGAGTTTGATTTGAATAAAATGGAGAAGTATCCCTCTTTTACTGACCATGTTTATTCTGTTGACATATGTGATGAATTGACATTAGAGATGAGTCAAGTTAATCTTGATAATGATTCTCTTAAACTTTGTCTTAATGGTGTAGACTTACAAGAGGAACAAGTTGAAGAAATAACTGAATTTTTGTAGGCACAGGTTCGTTACAAAAGGAGAAATGCGTATGAGGAGTTAGGGCAGAGCAAAGAGCTACCTCCACCATCGTGTGAGCAAGCTCTACAGCTTGAGTTTAAACCACTCCCTAAACACTCCAAATATGCATTTCTTGGAGAAAATGAGACATTGCCGGTGATTGTCAATGTTGCACTAGATGAGAAACAACTAGGAAAGCTTTTACGTGTTTTGAGGAAGCATTTAAAGGCTATAGGATGGACAATTTCTGGTATCAAAGGAATTAGTCCAACTATTTGTATGCACAGGATTTTGTGGAAGAAAACTCTAAACCGGTGGTTGAGATTTAAAGAAAGTTAAATCTAAATACGAAAGAAGTGGTAAGAGTAGAAATCCTTAAATAACTGGATGCAGGTATAATTTTTTCAATTTCTGATAGTGTTTGGATTTCTCCTATTCCTGTAGTGCCAAAGAAAGGGAGAATAACCATAGTACGTGGTAAAAATACGAAATGATTCCCTCTAGAGTTGTGGTTAGATGGCGAGTCTGTATTGATTATAGAAAACTGAATGCAGCTACTAGAAAAGATCATTTCCCTCTTCCTTTTCTTGATCAAATGGTAGAAAGATTGGCCGAATATGAATTTTATTGTTTCTTGGATGATTTTTCAGGATACAATCAAATAGTCATTGCACCGAAAGATCAAGAGAAAATCATATTTACTTGTCCTTACGGCACTTTTGCATTTCGAAAAATGCCTTTTGGACTGTGTAATGCACCGGCCACTTTCCAACGTTGCATGATGACAATTTTCTCTGATTTTAATGAGAAAATCATGAAAATCTTCATGGATGACTTTTCTGTATTTGGATCTACATATGATCATTGTCTTAACAATTTAGATCTAATTTTGCAGACATATAAAAAAACAAACCTTGCACTCAATTGAAAAAAATGTCATTTCATGGTTTGTGAGGGTATTGTTTTAGGGCACAAAATTTCTTCACAAGGTATTGGGATAGATCAAGTCAAGATAGAGGTTATTGAGAGAATGCCTCCACCTACCAATGTGAAAGGCATTCGAAACTTTCTTGGATACATGAAATTTTATCGGTGATTTATTAAAGATTTCTCCAAAATTGCTAAACCTTTATGTGAATTACTTGCAAATGATGTTCCTTTTCACTTTAATGATGAGTGCTTATTTGCTTTTAATAGGTTGAAGAAGGAACTTGTCTCCGCACCCATAATATCATCATCGGATTGGAGCTTGCCATTCGAATTAATATATGATGCGAGTGATTTTGCAGTTGGAGCTGTTCTTAGACAAAAGCATGATAAGCGACTTCATGTCATTTATTATGCAAGTAAAATGCTAAATGAAGATCAAGTCAATTATGCAACAACAGAGAAGGAGTTGCTAGCAGTGATATTTGCATTGGATAAGTTTAGATTGTACTTAGTAAAATCTAAAGTCATCATTTATACCGACCATGCATCACTCAAATATCTTTTAAATAAGAAAGATGCAAAACCTCGACTAATTCGATGGATTTTATTATTGCAGGAATTTGATTTGGAGATCAAAAATAAAAAAGGATCCGAGAACTTAGTCGCTGATCATTTTTCTAGACTGAAAAACATGCCTCAAGAAGACCGTTCATCCATTAAAGAAGAATTTCCAAATGAGTTTTTAATGGTAATTCAAAAGTCACCGTAGTATGCTGATTTAGTTAATTTTGTAGTTAATGGAGTGATACCAAATGGTTTGAATTCCCACCAAAGGAAATAATTTTTAAATGACGCTAAACATTATTTTTGGGAGGAACTATTCTTTTATAAACTTTGTACAGATGAAATAATTAGAAGATGTGTTCCGGAAGAAGACGTACACAGTATTTTAATGCATTGTCATACCCTTGAAACGGGATGTCATTTTAGTACAATTAAAACCGTAACAAAAATATGGTGATCTGGATTTTACTGGCCTACTATGTACCGAGATGCTAGAAATTGGGTTAAAAGTTGTGATCAATGCCAAAGAACTGGTAACATCTCTAGAAAGAATGAAATGCCTCTAACTACATATTTGGAAGTTGAGCTATTTGATGTTGGGGTATAGATTTTATGGAACCATTTGTCACGCCCCAAATCGACCACCTGATTTGGAATGCGACACGTCGTGAAACTCAAGAAGTATACTCCTCTTGAAGTCTCACCAGGCATCTTACTTTACTACTCAACCTTGCAAACAATATCGGGGATAGATGCTTTTTTACAAAAAAGAAAAGATCCAATAAAACCATGCTCAACATCAAATAGCATAAGGAGTAAACGTATCATGAAAGTAAAAGTCAAACTTGCCCACTTATGGTCAAGTGCCATACACTAGAATCCCTCAAACATGACTAGAAAATAAAAATAAACAATAATGATAAATCCCCGCTGCTAAACTTATAAGTTTGACCACTATATCAATCTCCAACCATTGACCATCTATTCTTCCTCTTCTTCCACGAACACTAACTCATATTCTCCATCGTTGTCTGCAAAATGGGATGAGAAAGGGGGTGAGCTTTTGCAAGCTCAGCAAGTACTACCTACTATCCCTGTCGGATCATACACGTTACATATACATATAATTTAGCACTAACACAACACAATTCGTACTTCATATTCATAGCTCCAACTGTTACAAAAGGACCATAGAGTCATATGCAAATTTGCAAACACAATTATGCATCTATTTCGAATTCATAACAATCACTAAATAAAAGCTTTAAGTTAATTAGAGGATCATGCCTTCATTGGTCTCTGTGTACACAGCCTAGTGTTTAACCCCCACTAGGGAAAGGTCATAGTTCAAATTCGAATTCATAATCATAGTAGTTGGGCCTGGTCCTGCCGAGTATAGTCATGATCGTAATTAAGTGGGTCCATTACATTAGAACATTTTAATTCAACACATTAAAAAATAAGCATATCATGATCAAGATTCCATTCAAAATAGCATATATGATCCGAATTTTTATATAGTAAAGTAATGTCCCAATTCATAAATGTTCGTTGTTACAAATACAAGGATAGTGTGAAGTACTCACCTCAACTTCGACTAACTTCTTTTACTCTTCCACCCCTTGAGCTAGCCCTTATGTGTGACCCTAATAATATACAAAAGTATCATCCAACTGTCTATAAATAAACACTCTTAATTCGTGTGGACTGAATTGGTCTCATTCTGCGATACTTATAACTTCTACTACGTCTTACGAAAATTTCAGATTCAACCAGTTGCTAGTGTTTTGGTCCTAACTTCAGGTATACACATTGAAACCAGAAACTAAAGACACCTCCGCGAAGTAGACTCGAAACTCTACCACTTCCATGAAGACTACTTCCCTAGATTTGCTCATTTGCCTTGGCAAAATTTGCTCATCATCTCTTGTTACTCCACCTGCCAGATTTTCTGTTCATAATACATTGCTGGAATAATTCCTAATCTTTAAGTTAAACAATTAAAATATCTTCCTTATTACTCATGATGTTTAAACCAGTCTCTACCTGATATTAATCTTCCCAAAGTTAAGGTTTTAGTGCTCTTCCAAGTTCCAAAGCAATAACCCATTAGATTTAACAATCAAATTCTTTTGACAGATTTGAACTCACCACTGAACCTTGCAAAAATGATTTTTAAGAACTGGGTTTCATATCCCCAATATCCAGAATGTTCTTTTGCAAGTAATACCCCAAATATATGGTTAAATCTTGGGTGAAGATTGCCTTCAATTGTGACGACCCCACTTCTCCCTAAGGCGAACCAGAGGGTTGGCGGGCCGTCTGCCCAACTCTCGCCAGGACTCACGCAAGTACACTAACCCAAATCCTTGCGAAGAATATCCTAAACCATTACAATATCAATCCTTCCGAAATGGCCAGTTACTAAAACCCATTAATTTCAGCGATAGCAGTGATTTAAAATAGCCAATCGACGGCTCTTAAACGTCCCACGTGCTACCTACCAAGGTGTAAAGTCGTACAAATCTGGATAGATAATTACATACATCCCTAATACAAACTTACAAGCCAAACGCTCGAATTAGGGTTTACACATTTTCCAGCTTCAAGTGGCAATTCCAAAATTAAAAGTACATTATTCCAGTCTGGAACACAATACAACCCACAAAAGAAGTCATAGCATTCACTTATATCCAAAAATAAACACGAACACGTCCTAAGGCTTTTAATCGCCAGAACCTGTCAAGGAAAACAAATAAACGTGGGGTGAGCTAAACCTCAGTGGTGCCCCACAACATGCAATTAAATAAAACAACTAACACGTATTGATTTCAACTGAAGTAAACAACTAGGAAAGCGTATAACAGCACAAGGTAGGATACAGGGGCTCTCAAGAGCCATTTGCCTCGCTTGATCAAAAGTTATCGTAGTTGACCCTCCGTCAACTCTCACTATTTACGGTCCATGTAGATTCTCTTATTTTTCTTACTCCGGGCACCAGACATACCCCAGTTCCGGGCCCGCACGACAAAATAAAGGAAGCAGTATACTCGAGATATACCCTTAGGAAATTGGGAGCAGTATACTTGCGTATACCCTCAGGAAATTGGTCGAGGGATTCACCCAGCGACGTCACAATGCTTGGATTCACTAAAATATTTCACACAAGTCACCGCTCGAAAGGCTAGTGTGATAAAGTACACACCGCTCACTTCGATGGATCAGAAAATCATTATCCAATTATCACATATCAAGTCAAGAAAGCACTTTAATCAAGTAGGCATAGAACAAGCAGGGACACTCACCAAGAGTGAAGTTCAGATGTCAAGTTGAGAATCAAATTCCGCGTCCTCGCAATATCCTAAAATACCAAGTTTTGAAACTATAAGTTTTCTATTCAGTTTTTAAGTTTATACGTATAGAGGATTATCTAATATATCACTAGTTTACTTTCTCATAGTAATTTCAAAAATCTACTTAGGTTGAAACTTGACAAAAGTAGAAAAAAAATGTTTCTTATAGTTTTCCTTGAGATACTTTTCCTTAAAAAGTAACTAGTATTATTTTCTTGAAATAAGTCGACGAACCACTTAATATCAAAGCTAGAAAGATACTTTGAAAAATTTCTTTAAAGCTACGGTTCTTGCAAAAATTGTCACTAAAACTATTTTACCTAAAATAAAGTTTCTTGCCGAGCAAGTTTCTACGTTTTTTAATTAAAATTATTAAAACTCTTATTTTGGAACTTTTCCTACCGACAACTATCCAAGGACAAGCACCAGAGAACAGAAAAGGAAGTAATACGAAGCCTAGGGTTTAGAACTAGAAAAGTCATTTTCCTACAAGGAATAAGATTAATTTAACTAAAGGGAAAAAAAATATATATCGAGTCGGCAAGGTGTAGGAAATCCCTACACAAGCATTTCCAATTTTAAAGTACGATACTAAGTTTTATCGTTTAACACTAGACGAAGACGTATTTGAAAAGCTTTACTCAAAACTTTCTGGAATTCACAAGGTCGAAATGGAATTCTTTCGATTCCGGTTCACAAGCACGTAATATTTCAGCTCTGTAAATTTTGCAAAAGTCACATTTAAATTAACATTGTCACTAGGGCTTCGTCAATCATTAGCCCTTGATGTTTAACACTATTTCAAATCACAACTGAGCAAAATAACTGCGAAGCTTTCAAACACTTCCATCAACTAAACCACAAGGGTTTTTCCAATCACATATAAATACTATCAAGTAACTTCAGCAGTTAATTTTATCAGAACTGAGATGCATATAACAGTTATTCCACTAGCCCTTAGCGTCCAGCAATTATTTCTTATTGCATTATAAACCATAATTTCAAGCGTTTAAAACCTCTAGCATGTATACATATGCAAAGACAAGACTTGTAACACGATCTTATCTAAGGTTTTAACCAAATTTTCATGGTTAATAAACAAGCTTACAGCAATTCAATAGTCTTGAATCAAATTTTTTCCTTGACTAGTTTAGAGTTTTAAGTAATCAAATTTACCATGCAAATACTAAGTTACTAACAAACGTTTTCATTTCGAAATCAAGCTTGAACAATATTTATGAGCATCAAAGTTTTCAAAATCAATTGAAAACATACCCATTCTCTCACATTCACGGAATAATCATCGGGTTTTCAAAATTTAGCTGAGAGCATAAAAATTAACTTTTCGAAGATCAGAAGTTAGAACCAAGTTTCAAAACTTAGTTGTGAGGCTCACGTGTCTGATCTGCTTGCACCCATAGATTAGGAGCCATCATTGATCGAGATTGGGTTGGCCGAGTCAAACAATCTTCCATAGACTTTGGGTTTTGTTATTTGTAATAATTAGATTAAGGGTTTGTCTACTATAGCACTTATTAAGTTTTATTTTATGTGTCTTACTTTTTAAAACATAAGATTAATTAAGAAAAGGAAATAAATACAAAGAATGATAGATAAGATTAAATAAAAAATATTTATAAATATAACAGAGAGTAATAATTGTTCATATTTATATATATACAGTAGATTAAGTGAATGCTAATGAATGTCTATTGGGCACCCATTAGAAAAACTCTTAAATTTATATGGACAATATGAAAAGCGATTTGAATCCATCAGCTTAGCAAAAGCATCAATTTATATGGATAGAACCGGTTACGCTATGCATCAGTCATGGGATGATTGTTTAGATATTTACCAACCATGAACAAATCGAGCACCGTCCAAACGAACAACAAACAAGGGGAATCTGAATATACAGCTTTCCATAAGCAAAACGAGGACATACAAAAACAGATTATTTTGATACTTGAGATGCACATGTATAGCCTTACAAACAAATATAAAAAGAAGCAACATCCCAGCCCAAATCTTGAAGTATCGTCCGCCTGGGGAAAATCAATCATCTAAGGCTGCCTGGGGAGGATTCTCAGTGGCCCTGTCCAGAAGGTGGTGAATAATAGGGAGCTGGGTTTATCTTTACCTCTGAAAGATTGCCAACTTTACCCCATAATTCATCTGCATAAGACCAGAGTGCAACATACATAAAACGATAAACCAAGATATCAGAGGTTATTTAAGGTATATTGGACTACGAAACTTACCTATTGTCCCAGAAACTGTTCTTGATGTTGCAGATAAGATGGATGAAGTTGAAAGTAAGACGAGAAAGAAAAGTGTGGTGAGAGCGTTGGCGGCCATGAATTCTCCAGAAATGGGTGAATTTCGGAAGCTACCACCTATTCGAAATGTTGATGCAATTGCTCAACTATATATAGGAAGATTTAGGAAATGGTGAAAGAAAAGTTTGAAATTCACAAGTGTATAATTCGGGTAAATTTGTGAAAGAAAAATGAGTAACTATTCACTGAATGCAATGCCATTCGGAATTACCACAAAACCTTGAAAAGCTTACTGAAAAGACAAAAAAAAAATATATATATATATATATATATATATATATATATGACTAAATTTTTTTTATAGTTAGTCTACTGCAACTAAAACTTTGCCGCCAAGCTTTTAATGGTATGCCTCATATTTTGTCCAAATTTTATAACTAAAAAACAACCTTTTATTAAAGCCCAAAATAAGCGCTGTTGCAACTTTTTTTTTTTTTTTTTTTTATCAATTTTGTTACTGGCGAGAGTTCAATTTTTGTTTCCTTTTTAGTTTCGGGCATATTGGGCTATAAATAGGTCTTGTTAGGACTTTATTTTTCAAACTACTCTCATTATTAATCAAATATCTTTGATTTTTTTTACCAAATTTTCTTGTGAGTGCAAGAGTAACTTAAGGCTCTTGATCTTCCGTATCAGATCCTCTATTTGAATACAAGGCTCTGGAGGGCTTTTTTTCTACTCTTTAAACTACACATTGAAAGTAATTCCATAGTTAATTTTGGACCACCCTTAGTCCCGTATATTCTCTTCACCTGATATATAGTTAGCCCTTTTTTTTTTAATGCAGATAAAAAGCAGTCCATTTCTCCTTCCCATATTGAAACGAAAAATTGACTTTAATTCAAGCCCTACAATTTGTCTTCCTTTCTCACCTTTGTGCTTTCTTTTTCTATACACGTTTTATGAATTTCAAAATACCATTTATCGAATAATGACTTTGAACGGTCAAATGTGGCGTTCATCACAAACTGAGCACAGATTTTACTAATCAACAGTCAGCGGCCGTTGGTGTGAATGGTCAAATGTGATTGTTCTCGTGTTCTTGTAGGAGACCCCAACCCCATCCCGGTTCATTAAGTTGTCATCATCATTACCTGTTTATTCATGAATTGACACCATACAAATACTTAAATCCGTTAGACGTTTTCCAAGATGTTAATGGTCTACTGTGATTGACCCGTTAACCTAAAATATACCCGGAAACTTATTCTTTTACTCATATAGCACCTACAGGCAATATGAGAACCTAAAAAAAAAAAATATATATATTAACAACAAGGGTTAATAACACTTTGACCTCCCGAACATAGGAGATAGTCACACTTTACTCTCTGCCAACCTTAAATATATACACTATACCCTCTTAAAGACTAGTCAAAGTAGGGCTGATAATAGGGCCGAGCTGGATCGATAAATGTATTATTTTGAAATATTTAATGAAAAATTAGTAAATAGTATTGGTTTATGTGTAGTTTTAATGTTTTAGATTTCAAAATAACTTTACCACTTCATGGTTATACTGACTATCTTAAGGAAATTAAGGAATAACGAATGAGTTTGGGTAAACCCGAATTAGTCTCAAAACTTGAATATATTGTGATGCAAGTATGAGATCTACATTTATTAGTTCAAAACTCATGGTTTGAAACCTGAATGTCTTACTAATAGGGTCAGTCGAACCCGAATTTTTTTTTTCAAACAATAATTCTATTAATCAAGCTGCAAAAAGGAAACAGGGAAACAAAACAAACTACTACCTACCGACCCTACTTAGCTCTACTCCTACGAAAGCTCGGAAGCCCCAACCGATCAAGATTAATATCACCTCTCACCAGACGAGGCAACTCAGAGAACGACCTATACGTAGAAGTGCTCCCGGAATCCACACCAGCATTTGCCAGTCTATCTGCAGGCTTATTCACTTCCCAAACGCAATGGGAAATCTCACTAATAAACCGTCTAAAATCTAACAGCTCCTGTACCTCCCTCTGTAACTGCAATGGACACCTCGTTGTTCCCCGAATAATCTGAACCAGCAACAACGAATCTGATTCGATGTGCAACTCGCGGTATCCCCGATCCAAAGCCAACCGAACCCCATAAAGAAGCACCTTCAATTCCGCCTACAGACTCGTCAGCTCCCCAAACAAACATGAGAACCCTAAAAGAAACCTTCCTGTACAATTCCGAATCACGCCTCCTCCTCTACTTTTGCCAGGATTACCCCTAGAGCAACCATCGGAGTTTAGCTTCACGACCGACTGCACTGGACACCGTCATCGAACTATCTGTACATGGTAATGTCTTGCTAACCCAGCCACATTATCAAAGAAACTCTTCCAACCACAGCAATAGGTATCAATATTCTTAAATCTAAGATGAAAAAGGTCTCGCAGATCACCAAAGATTCTATCACAGACGATTGCAACAGGCACAAGCTGACCCTCAAACACGACTTTATTCCGCATTTTCCACAAATTCCAACAGATTAAAGAAGGCAACAAACAAAATAGAAACCGAAGGAATGGGTTTCGAGTAGGCTTCAACTACTAGCTAATCACTCTATGTCTTATCGTCGAGGAAACACCAAACCCTCCAACCACTACTTCAAAGTTACCCCAGATTCGACGTGCAACCTCCCCAGTGCAAAAGATATGATCCAGAGTCTCCTGGCACGAGAGGGGACAGCAAAAGCACCGAGACGGGCCGACTACCCCAATCCTATTCAGACTATCCATCAATGGCAATCTGGCACCCAACAATAGCAGTATAAAGAAAGAAATGTTAATCGGCAACCCCTGACTCCAGAGCGAGGAGTACAGGCAAGAACTATTGCCAACCCCTCGAGCAATATGGTAGGCCGACGATAAGGAGAACTCTCCTGAGGTACTGGGAGACCAGACCATTCTGTCCGAGTGTGCCATAAAACTCAACTCAGATGGCCAATTCACAGCCCTAAGTCAAGGTTAGAAATACAAAAATTAAAAAAGTGACTGCAATTACATTATTATCCTTTTTGTCATGAAATTAACTATAGCTTAGAATTATTTTCTTTCATTGTTAAAATTTTTCTGTTGGACTAATGTTCATTCATATATGCCTCGGTCAATTTATTAGACTTTATGTCAATCAAAATGGATAAATAGGACAATACTAAAATAAACACAATTACTAAAATTTTGAAACAAAGGCAATACTGAACCTGTTTTTATCTTAAAAAATATTTTTTTATTATTTTATTTTATATATACTTTTGGACTAGTATTATTGTCATTTTTTTGTTGACATATTTATAGTTTACTACTATTGCCTTTTTTAAAAAAATGAAATTTGAGTTGTTCGTTATTTTCGTCCTCTAAGTTCAAAGATAAAGCATGTCAACCATTTTTAGCAAATTTGATAGAGAATTTAATATTTGAATAATTTGATGTAGAAGGGTTTAAATTTACTCTTTGGAAATCCAAGGCTGCCATACTTGCTAAACCACATGAATTATGTATAACTTTTGAAACTATAGAAGTGGTATCACAAGGGTTTGAAAGCTAATTTACCATAGAAATAAACAAGATATGTACTTTTATATAGATACAATACAACCTCGTATATCACCCCAAAGCATCACAGTGAGTACACTATCTTGCATGCATTACTTGAGAGATGATTTTGAAATACCAACCATGCATAAACAGGTCTAGCAGTTTCAAAATAAGCAATATAATAAACAACAGAAAAACCCCGGGGGGGGGGGGGGAACTGAGTACAAACTTGGCTTTCCTCAAGTAAAACTAGAAAACATGGGAACAAATTTTCAGGATTTCGTATTAATTTCATGCTAGGCATGCCTCTTTGTATACAGGCTTTATAAACAACTATAAAAAGAAACAGCTTCCCTCCCCAAATCCTGAAGTTTCGTCTGATTTTGTAATTCAATTATGTAATGATGCCTGGAAGACTAGATGCCCTTGAATGTGGTGAGCTGTAGGGACTAGGGTTAATCTTTAACTTCGGTACGTTGGAACTGTTGCCATAAACCATAGTACAACATACATAAACGATAAACCAAACCATCAAAAGTTATAGTGGACTAAGAACTCATTTATTGTCCTGCAAAACTGTCCTTGATGTTGCAGATGAGATGGATGAAGTTGAAAGCAAGACGAGAAAGAAGTGTGGTGAGACAGTTGACGTCCGTGAATTGGGAAGAGCTTGTTTCCGAAGCCACCCTCTACTGGATTTGGTGGCACCATAAGTAAGTTGTACATGGGTGCATTCTATACTAATGTGGGGCAACCTTGTTTGGATTGTTGTTTTCTACCAAAAAAAATTACGATTTTCATGAATATATTTTCAATTATCTTTTTATGTCACATATATCAAATCGTTATAGTATATTTTATTACAAAAACTTCTAATAATATCAATCCAAATGTGCTCACCAAGAAATATTGATAACCATGTTACGTCTCTAAAGTTTTGCACCATTTTCTTTTGGGCAAATTACACTTTACACCCTTGTACTCTGCGAGAGCACAAGAAGATACAGCCGATCATTCCAATCAAGGGTTTGACGCTATGAATAGATTACATCATTCCCATAGCCATCAATCCCGTTTTCATCCCTGGAATATGTCCTTTTCTCATCCAGTGGAAGTTTGAAAAATTTTCCAGTGACTTCAAGCACTTCATCCAGAAATGAAGCACTCATTCCATGGTTAATTGCCTGAAATACCAAACACTACACTTGTAAATGAGTTGGTAAATATAGAAGAACAAATTCGTTTGGGGATCGATAGTCCTAATAGATTTGGTGAATGTTGTGATTCTTTGGATAAATGATTCTACATAGTTTTCCTTAGTGTTGTTTTCTTTCTTCTACCCTATAGTATCTTGATGAATAGGGTCATTACTAATAATTTCATGTTACTGCATGACTCCCTTAATATTTGAAAATATCCACATAACATCCTTATAATTTTATATGAAATGAAAAATGAACAGAATGTACCTCAATTATACAATTGACCCACACATCTAAAAATTGACATGATGATATTATAATATCCAAACTAATTCCATATTATTTCATATAATATCCATTTTATCCTGCTCTAGTTTTGCACATATTCCATAAAAAACCCTATGATGTTATGCAAAGTGAGTATACCATATATCTAAATAAATGTAAAATAAGTATTTCAATTAATGACAGCTCTATTTGGCAAATGAATTTTTTGTCAAATTTTTCTCCTACAAATTTTTTAACAATTTTAGCTATAACAAACTCAAAAATTCCCCAAAGCTTTTAAAATACAATAATACCCGAAAACACATGAAAAAATTCCATTCTTTCTATTCTTCTTCTTCCTGCTCCCTACCTGACCCCCCACCACCACCTCTTCCACCCGCAGGTAGAGTCACCAGCCACCTTTTTTTCTTTTTCTTTTTCTTTTCTTTCTCTCCTCCCTCTCCCTCTCTTCCTTCCTCCTTCCTCCTTCCATCTCCTATTCCCCTCCCCTCTCCCCACTCTCCCCCACCATCTCATCCCCTCATCCCCTCCCCCCACTACCCTTCCCCTCCCCCATGTGTGATTTGGTTTGATTGTTATGCAACTAGATCGTGCATGGGGGAAGGGAGGGTGCCGAGAGAGAGTGGGGAGAGAGGGAGAGGGGAGGGGAAGAGGAAAGGAAGAAAGAGAAGGGGGAGAAGGTGAGGAGGTAGCGGAGGAGATAGGGAGAGCGAAGGAGGAGAGGGAGGGAGGAGGGACGAGGCGAAGAGGAGGAGAAGAGAGGGAGGGAGAGAGAGAAAAAACAAAAACAGAATCCAGACTGCTGGCCTTGGTTGCCAACGATGGTGGCCGGTAGTGGTGAGGGAGGGAGAAGAAGAACATTGGAGTGGGGGAGAAAAAGAGGAGACTAAAGAAAAGGAAAAAGAAAAAGAAAGGAAACAGAAAAGGGAAAAAAGGAAAGTTTCATTTTTTTTAAAGGAAAGTTTTTGCACACTTCAAAATTTTTTTTTTACAAATTCTACAATAAATTAAAGTAAAATTTTGAAACAAACACCCAAAAAAAACTCATTTGTCAAACGGACATTAAGAAAGTCACTTTTCATCAAATTTTCACTTTATAAAAAATCACAGAGAAATCATGTGAATATTTTGAAACGTTAGGGGGTCATGTAATAATATGTGAACTTGTATATCAGGACAACATTTTATCAGCATAAACCGAGCCTTTTCAACTCTGCATATTGTTGTAACATAATGATAAAATTGAAAATCAAAAGCTGCATAAATTTCACCAGAGTACTAAAATTCTTCCCTGATTCTATTTCCACAATACGAATCAGGGGCTCAATCACTCTGCGGAAAAGTAAGGGTGTTACATACATGTTGTATAGATATATTAGAAAAACAAATCTGTGTCCTTACAATAGTGGACTAATCTTTCAATGCTCACGGTGTTGAAAATTTTCTACACAAACATACACAAAAGAAAAAAGAAAAGAAAAAATATTTCTACATAAGTTGGTCTAGATGAAATTCTAACCAACTTTGAAATTTTCTTTTAGCATGCATCTGAATTTATAGGCCATAGAAAAGCTCTAATCGAATATGAAACCTTGTTTTTACGCGTGTGGCATGCATCGTACCAATCTTCTTGAAGAAAAAACCGTTTGAGTTAGAAATGAGACATTAATTAACTATTAGAGCACAGGGGAAGCACATGGTATTGACTAAGAATCAACTTGTCGAGGGCTGAAGTTTTGAGTAAACCTGAAAATAACCATACGAACTTAGAGCAGTCCGCAGTCTCCTCAGTTCGCCTGCAGCCTCAAATGAAGAAGAGTTCAGAAGACTGGTATCAATAGTTGGAATCTCTAATATTGGAAGGGTAGTAGAAATGATGCTTTCAGAGTCTTTGACGATGCAACTTGTAGGTAGGCTATTGGCTTTAATGGCCAATTCTTCCACTGCCAGGGCTTGATGTTCATCCGTAGATTCCATGCCTTTAATCTTATGCAGTTAAGGCAAAGTTTCTTGAGCGGGTTTAAATAATAAATCCCAGGAAAATGCTGTGACCTCGGATTTTGTGCTTAGCACATAAAACATCAGCATTATAGTACTTTGTTGAAGTAATGCTCATGTAATTTGGCTTGATGGCTAACGACTTGGAGTTTATTGCCAAAATAACTCTTCTTTTGAAACATATATTCAAAGTAACCTAGTTTTAAAATTTATTACCTTTATAATTCTTTTTTTGTTACATAGGTTGCATATGTGGCAGGATAGAGATAGAGGCATATTTCATCTTTCTTTCCCAACTAATATTTTCCCCGATTCTCTCTCTGAACCTTCCCATATTTTTTTTTGGGTTCGTTATTTTTTGTTCTTTCATTATTTTTCCTTGTCAAATGTAATTGCCAGAAGCCAATATTTATATTAACAACATCTAAAACTTCATTATCATTCCTGATATTATATCTGTGGATGAAATATTCTCCTCAATTTGATAATCTCAAGGTAAACAAAGATTATTCTCTTATCTTTTCTATTGTGCAATTTTTGAAACATTCCTATGGCCTTCAAAAATTTTGAATACTAACTGTTTTAATAAACGATTTCTCACACCGTGTGTTTGATAAAATGTTAATAGGAAAACTACGTAATAACATAGATTCATACTCAATATGTTTGATTTCTGCCACATATATAAGCATGTTCATTTGTTGCGTCTCTCTATCACATGATTAAATAATCTCGTTGACTTGAAGTATTTTTGCACATTTATTCAACATCAATTAATGGCTTGTGTTACTTTCAAGAAACTTTAGCATTATCTCAATTGCAATAGTTTGATTACATTTTGTAAAAGTTCTTTTCAAGGAGTCGGAAGCATAACATAAAACAAATATGATAGCCTTGAAGTTTTTGTAACTTTTTCTTGTTATTGCTTACAATTTTCATTGCAATTTTTGTATTTTGCAAATTTATTTTTGAAAAATATATGCAATAATTTGATACATTTAAAAAAATTACAGAGAGCAATAATAGCAAGGTCAATAATGGTAGAATTTATTTTAAATAATTATAAGGAAATTATTAAAGTTATGCAATCTTCTTGTGCCTCTATAATAAAAAAGTTTAAATTTTTAGTTTTTGTTGGAAAGTATAAACTAGATTAAAGCTTCCATTTATTGTTATCCTACATGGAAATCAGGGTAATTAGGTGGCAACAATAACATCGATTTGGGAATAAAATTTGAAAGTGAATCATATTGGGAATATTTTTTAGAAAGAGTGTTATTTTGGCAAAAAACTCTAACAACTTGACTCTTTTCTGTTGGACAACAACATCAACTGGTGGACAATTCTTATGAGCATCCACTTAATTCCCACGCGTAATTGACTTGTGAATCCAGTTTGCAACAATTCACAATTGTTAGTAGGCCTGTCAACGGGCGGGGTCCGGGCCGAAATTCATTATTCCAAAGCCGGACCCGGAATACTATATCGGATCCGGATCTGATCCATTTACCCAACGGGTCTTCTACTATATGTTCTGGATTCGGATCTGACGAGTCTCGGACCCGGGTCGGGTCTACCCGAAAAAAACTCTATCAAAGCTTACAATTTCTAACAAAAATGAGAAAAAAAATATATTTGTAAACTAATTTCTAACTAATACAAAAAAAATCAAATTGACCTTACTCAAATACATCACCCTAATCAAATTATATTGATAAATATATATATTTTAAATTATTAATCCATTTATATCCGGATTCGGGTCGAATATAGATCGGAATACTATATTACGAATCCGACCCGTTTTTTTGTTTGACAAAACGGATCCGGATCTGAGTTCGGATAACAGAATTGAATCCCTACTCGTACCCGAAATAATTTGACGGATCTGGTCCAGATCCGGATCTAGACTCGGACCCTTGACAGGCCTAATTGTTAGCACATTGAAAAGGGTTTCAGGGCCACTAGAGTCAAATATTGTAATTGTTGAAAATTTTGGCACTGAAAAGGATTTCGGGCCAACTAGCGTCACGCAGCAGCCTTTGAATTAAAGTCACCTTATCTTATTTCAGTGGTAGAAAAGATAATGTTTTTAGGTGGTTTTAATTTTGATCATTATCACAAGTAAGTAAGTACTTATATTCAAAATGATAGATTACTTATAGGAGAAAACTTGAAGGAAATTAAACGAAACTATCTTAGTATTTTAGTATTCAGTTTCCTAATTCTTTTCGGTATCTTATTTGTTTAGTTACTGTATTGGTTTAGGAAATTTCAAATCAATTTTCAAGTAAGTTTCGATTTATAATTGTATTTGTTTTAGAAAGTTTTATAGTCTATAAATACTACCAATTTAGTAGGTTATTAATTGAAGAGTTGAGTGAGATTTGAGAGTGGGTTTGAATGAAAACCTCATAGTTGAGATTTATGAGTTGTTATTATTAGGATTCAAATACGGAACACACAACTATTGAAATTAAATACACAACAATTTAATGACAAATAACCCACAAGTATGAAAGATAAACAACACACAATATTTAACATGGTTCGACTCTATCATCAAATCTATGTCCACAGAATGAAATCCGTCCTTTATTATGAGAGAAAAATGCTATACAAAAATCTAACTTGAACCAAAATCCAACCCGTGCATATTATTTTTCATCTTCCAAAAACCCTCTTTTATACCTCATGTATAAGATTACATGTCGCCCTTATGTGCTCTTATGTGTTTATTGTGTAGTATGCTAACCCACCTATTTATAGTGAACATTATTTGGTTAAAACTCGAATAACAACAGGAAATCAGTGTTAATTCCTACACTTGTACAGAATAAGAAATAACTTCTAAATTCTAAGCAAAATAGGAAATTCCTTGACTACTACTTCAAGTAACTAAAACTAATTAGAAAACTAGTTATTTCCACACAAAATAAGAAACCTGCATAAAAGAAATTAAGCCAATTTTCTAACAAATCTCCACATTGGCAAATATTTCTTTTAGCAACCATCTACCTTCAACTGCCAAATAATATGGTACCGAAGTACATATCCGAATCAATACAGTTCTGATACTAAATTGATTCAATCGACAAATGAATATGTGTAGTTACCCCGAATCCAATCTCCAGTTGACTCATGAGAAAGTGTCTCAATTCACCATCTCCCTCTACAGAATTTCTTTTCATCACTACTTGTAACTCGAGATCCCCTTCTATGAGTTCTAACTATTAAGACAACCAAGTGGTAAAATCACCAATTTCTTCCCATATTTAGGACTGTCTCGCCATGTGTGCTTTTCAAAACTCCACCCTGCAACGTAAAACTCATAGCCATCAGAGTCTTTTGGCATTTAGAAATTAGATTCCTTTATTTTTTTAGGATACGTGCCACACCATCTAAAGAACATAATTCAAATCTAACAACCATCCGGGATGAAGTATCAATCATTGGAGTTGTGAGAAAGTCTTCGCCAATTTAGGTCCAAAATCGACATTGGACTCTACCTTCTCCTTGACCTTGAATTACCTGCCTAGATTCACACCGTTAAGAATTTTCATGCTTTCTGGCTTCCCATCATTCACCATCAATGCTTCTTGCCAAACGATTGAAACAAAGATATCATCCATTAAATTGTTCAATTGGTAACACCCACCAACCCACTTGATCTTAATAGTAAACCATGATCCAACCATGAACAATTAAACTCTTAATCCAACCATTCAGTTTGTTAGGATTCAAGTGCTTGTGAGCAACCTAATTAACCAAGTAGTAAAATCACCATACTTCTTCCCATCTTTAGAACTGTCTCGCCATGTATGCTTTTCAAAGCCCCACCTGCAACGTAAAACTCGTAGCTATTAAAGTCTCTTGGCATTTAGAAATTGGATTCCTTTGTTTTTTTAGGACACATGTCACATCATCTAAAGAACATAATCAGAATCTAACAACCATCCGGGATAAAGTATCCACAGTTGAAATTGTGAGAAAGTCTCCACCGATTCATGACCAAAATCGACATTGGACTCTACCTTCTCCTTGACGTTGAATCACCTGCCTAGATTCACACCGTCAAGAATTTTCATGCTTTCTGGCTTCCCATCCTTCACTATCAATGCTTCTTGCCAAACAATTGAAATAAGGATATCACGCATTAAATTGTTCAATTAGTAACAGCCACGAATCCACTTGATCTTAGTAGTAAACCAAGATCCAACCATGAACAACCAAACTCTTAATCCAATCATTCAGTTTGTTGGGATCCAAGTGCTTGTGAGCAATCCAATTTTGCAACCAAACTCTGAGACCACTTGTTAGAATCCAAGCTCGGAACACACAACTATTGAGATATCAAATACACAACAATTTAATGATAAACAATCTATAAGCATGAAAGATGAATGATATACAATATTTAACGTGGTTTTGACAGGTGTCGAGCCTGTGCAATAATAATAATAAAACCTAACTACCACTAAAAGCAGTCAATAATCAATTCTAGGTACTGGAGTAGGGACTCTAGGTATGCAATGGGTTACTTGATTTATCCTGTTCGCGAAGAGTTTGCTTAATCCGATATACCAGAATTAATTAGTTGACAAAATTTACTAACTAGTAGACAGTGGCAAGAAGGGTCGTCTCCTCAGGGACTGGAAATATTTGCCTCTTTGAAGTTCCACTTGGTAAAAGGGGATTTTTGTCGAAATAAGAATAATAGCAATTAAACAATTCAACCAAAATCAAACAATTAACTAAAACGAATGTAGACAAGAATTAAATAAATAATAGACAAACTCTAGTCAAGGATGCAACTACTCAGACATAGTCCATTCATCCGATCATTGATGCAAGGGAGGTTCACTAAATTTTATTAACAGGTTAGTTATAGTCGCCGACAAGTTCTGACGACCTGCTTTTCCTTAATTTATTGATAACCAAGATACGACCATTGATTACCCCTAAACAGAGAAAATCCCTAGGTACGACCGTAGGAATTAATTCCCTAATTGCATTAAGAACTAGAAAAACCTAACCCCCAATCAATAACACGCCACGAGAGTTATTTAAATGAGATTGCACGTTCCCCTAGTGTGTAAACACGTCAGTTGCCACTAATATTAATCAATTAAACAATTACGGATTTAATTGACTAATTTGGCAGGAGATTAATAAGTTACTTTGAACATCGGGTTCTTGACATCCAATTAACAGAATAATTCCATGGAAATTCAAGTAGACAACGTGCAAATATTAACAAATTAAGGAACGCATGAAAACTAATTAAATTTCATAGATATTAGGAACTACGCCGTCGAGTTGATTCTTGACTAGATGAAGGCTTAGCCACGCCTTATGAGAAAATCTCCATGCAATTTAATTGATTCACGAGGCATCATGCAATTCACTAAAAAGTAAGCAGTAAAGCCGTCTTTTCAAAGGGGAATAATGTCGAACAAGAGTCGCGCATCAACCAGCAAGAATAAAATAAAACCTATCCCTCAACAATGACTACTGTCTCGTTTTTTTTTGTCTCTGCCGAAGATAAGGAAAAAAAAAAGACAAAAGGTCAAGCGCTCCTAATGTCCTGCTTTCTTGTTTCTTATTGCTAGTACAATGTACTCCTCATCAGCACAAAGAAAAGGAAATCATTTTCTTCTCCTCCTTGTGGGCCAGGTTGATGGAGCTTTAAGAAGTCTCTCACGTGTGGAGCAATTTCCTCCATAAGGTCCCTCCTTTTGTGTACTTTTCTGCTCCACTCCCTGATATTGAGTCCGAATACTAAATATAAGTAAATATTAACAATTAAGCAATATTTGCCAAGGACAAAGAGGAAAATTAACAATAAAATTACTAACAATTAACACCCTATCAATTCCCCCTACACCTAAATCATACTTGCCCTCAAGTATGGGGACGACAAACAACACCAATATTCAAAAATGGGTATTGCTCCATCTACTCTATTACCAAGATACCAAGGAAAACATATATCAAGCATCAGTGATCAAGATTCAAGAAATATCACCTCGGTTAGTTTCTAAACCACAAACTCCTCCAATTTAAAGCAAACTAATCTAATAAAAAGGAATGGTTGCTCACATTTATCAGCAAATGGTCCAATTATTAACCAAAATATCAATATTAACCCATAAATCGGCAAGCTGACTTTTGTCACATTTGACACAACCTTCACTTTTTTTTTATCACACTCTTCTATTTTCTCTCTCTCTCTTTTTTTTTAGAATAGCACAAGACTTAGTCTCTAGCCATTAGAGCCTTTTGATGCGAACCCCAACATTTGCCAGATGGAGGAGCCTAGTTACTCAGCTCCAATCGTTACGCGACCACACACTCATAGTAACTACTACTTTTTGACGTGAGAATCGACACTTTAGGTGAAGATCCCCGGTTATTCAGTAGTAACAACTAGCGGAGTACAGTCGACTCTTATTTACAACCATATAGCACAATAGCTAAAAACAACACAAAAATAACAGCAGTCAGCCTCAAATTTCCAAATATGGAGAACTAAAATTAATAACTGGACCAATTCACATGAAAAATGCCAACGATCATTCCCTATGCCTAGAAGAGTCAAGCAATTATTGATATTCACCAAAGAGATGCTCCCAAACTCAACCACATTAATTAGATACACTTTTGTTACTAAAACTCGACAATAGTAGAATTAGAGACAACAACCCAACATCAAAACTTGGTATTCATATAAGAACTGATCACTAGAAAAAAAGAAAGAAAAAAAAATAAAAGAAAGATAGGCAAAAACAAACTAAAAATAAAGAAAAAACCTCTAGAAACTAAAACTGAAAAAACTAGCACTACAACTGACCTCTCCTATACCTAAATCACACATTGCCCTCAATGTGATAATTTAACAATAAAAGGAATAAGAAGGGCAACGGTACTTCCTTGAAGTCGTCAAAACATGGGCGGGTCAGGCGGGAATTGAGGAACAAGACCCGCATGGTGCATAAGTGTTGCCAAATTCTGCGCCATGTTATGCAAGTTGACGTCAATGTGGGTCACTCTAGTCTCTAGTCTCTCAACTTGCATTCGGAGTTGGAGCCAGTCATCAATCCCTGGGGTACGAGGAGGCAGAGCTAAGGAAGACACGTCGGGATCACCGCCATCAGTGGAGGAGTGGGCAAAAGATGATCGGGGGGGCGCGAAGCGGTCCCGGAGGAACAACCTCCCAACCGCTATCACCCTCCCGGACCAAACCCATTTTCTCTAGACAAGGGATGTCTAAAGGCTCCATTTAACAGGCTACATGCAAATCATGGTTAGAGAGATCAAGCACATGCAAATTAACAGCCAAATGAGTAATATAGGATCCCAGAATCAGGGGACGCTTCTTTTTAAGCAAAACAGATTTGAATTGAGAAGCGAGCCAGCACCCCAGATTGATCTTAATGTTATTATGCATGCACCAAATAAAAAAAAAACTCCGGCTTCAACAAAATGTTCGAGCTATCTCGCCTACCCGAGAAACTATAGGCCAAGAAATGCTGGATATAGCGAGAGACCGGATCTTTCAGATAACAACTCTTAGACTGACGGGGGTCATAATCAGCTCGGTCTACAGACATATCCTCCCAAATATATCGATAGCGAGAGAAAAAAGGCTGTACGTAGTCACGCGCACTCTCGGCATACTCACGAGATTCGGCATAGGCCTGATCAATAAAACCAAAGGCTAGATTGAAATCAGTAATGGAGTGGTGAAACTCTTGACCCATTAATCGAAAACGGATGACATTGGAGGTAGAGACTGTGTAACCAGTAGGAAGGTCAAACTCAAATGTGGCATAAAACTCCCTAACCAACTCAACAAAAGCCGGACAGTTAACAATATAAGTATAGGGACGCCACCCAATGGCCTGGATCAAGCGATCAAAGTCAACCCTAATATTCAAAAGGCCCAAGGTGGCGGCGTCTCGATATCGGCAGGGGGTAATCCACTGTTCACAACAAGCAGCATATCGCTGCTTGTCAACGGCCCTGGTAAAGTTCAAATTACCCCCAAAATGTGCAGGGTCAGAAATATGAACGCCTCTTTGCCTCCCAAAACAAGCTCTCTTTCCAGAAGAAGAAGGGTCAGAGGCGGGAATAGAGGTCTGAGGTGGTGGAGGCTGAGAAGTTCTAGGTGTCCTAAACGTAGAGGAGGATCGTGGCTTCACCATGGTCGTCAGTTATCACTCCAAACAACAAGAAACTGAAACGGCTAATAGATACAATAACCAACACTCCAGATGAGTGAATAACAGCCCCCAAGCAACAAGCAAATGCCCAACAAGTGTTGCTAATGTCAACAACGCAAGATACCCCGACAAAGCAAGTAAATTTAACCAACAAGGAAATCAACAGAGATGGCCCCCAACAATCACAGAGAATAACAAAATTTTACTCACCCCAAAATCTTAACAACTGTCACCAATTGGACAGTTAAATACACAACTCAACCTACCGAATTTAGCAACTGAGCCGAGAAATCAGATGTTGAGAATCAACAGAGGTTCAGAAATTGGTTAACAACTTAATCAAAAGTTAATTAGCTTTCAAACCAGCAGCCAACCAAATAAAACCAACAAATGTAATCAAAATACTAAAACCAGTACCACTGGTGTACCTCACAGATAATGAAGCAACATAAACGACCACCCCAATCAAGAAAATGGAAACTTTAGGCACCAAAGGTCTAGACAAAAGGCTCAACAAAGCAACAATTACAAACAATAAGGAATGGTGGTCCGAATGTTAGTGAAATGCAGAAATAATGCAACCCAAAATCGCAGCAAGTGCTCCAGTGATTTGAGTAATTGAAATCACCAAACCGAACACTCCCCAAACAAGGTAATTAGAGTCAACCAACGGCAATACTAAGTCAACAAACCAACCCAGAAAATTACTCAACTAAAGGTGCAATAGGGGTCTCAAGCAGACGAAACTCAAAAAACGCCCAGCAATTCAATCAATACCAGAAAACACCCCCAAATAGAGTAGATAATAAACCCAATTCCACCCAAAATTAACCCCAGAAAATGCCCAAATCACCTCCTGCTTTTATCCATCAAGAAACTCAAGAAAAAGGTGCAAATTTCAGCAATTTAAGAACCAGAAAAATACTAATCGAAGGGGAAATTGCAATACATCCACCTATCAATTTTGACAGGTGGTGACGCGCGGGGAAAAGGGGAAAAGGGAGACCGATAGGAAAAGAGAGATGGGGCAAAGAGGAAAAGAGAGACCGAGGGTGCGCATGGGTAGCGGGCAGTAAGCGGTGGTGGCGCTGCCTTGGGCTGGTGAAGGTGCTATTTGGGGCGTGCATGGCCACGACCGTGGGGGAGCTGGAGAGAGTCACGCTCGAGGTGGCGCGCGCTGGTGTCAGGTGCGGCGGCAACAGTCGAGCGACGGGCTCGCGGGCGGCGTGCAATGGATGGTCGTGGCGCGCCTAGCGGTTGCGGAGCGTCGCGCGTGGTGGCTTGCGGGGCGGAGAGGGAGATCGAGACAGAGAGAAAGAGCTGAGCGAGGTGAAGAGGCGTCCGAGGCAGAGCTGGTGGCGCGGCGGGAAAATGAAACTTGGAGGCGGCGATGCGCGGTCAACGTGCGAGGTGGCAGGTGCGGCGTGGCGGAGCGTCGACCGAAGAAGAAAAGAAGGAAAAAGAAGAAACCAGGCAGCGGAGAAGAAGGAAGAAAGAAAGAAAAAGAAAGAAAGGAAAGAAAAAAAGAAAAGAAGAAGAAAGAAAAAAAAAGGAGAAAAGAGAAAGAAAGGGAAAAAGCAAAAAAATATACATATATAATTTTTTTTTTGGTCTTTTTTTTTAAAAAAATTAAAAATATTTTCTTTGTTTTGGGTCGTCAAACACCGCGTAGACACGCCAAGATAGGAAATCGTCCACTGGCCTTTGGAGTCATGGACACGGCGTGAGCACTCGAAAATTGATAAACGTCCTTTGACCTTGAGAGTCATTGACATAGCGTGGGTACGCCAAGATTACCTGTTCTAGTCACAGTAAGGAAAACATCAAAAACAACTAGTACCCAAGTGAAAAACGACATATTTAAAGAATTGCACAATAAAATCAATAATTGGGTTACCTCCCAAAAGCACCTTTCTTTAACGTCTTTAACTAGACGTAGTACAAAATTTGCTTAAATTAAGCAAGTTGGTCCTCCAGTTGCCTTATCTCCACTCGTTTAACTGGAAATCCTTCATGATACGGCTTGAGATGGTGATAATTTACTACAAATTTCTTCTCCGTCTTCAAACTTTGGATTTCTACTGCACCATAATGAAAGACATTAGTCACAACAAAAGGACCGATCCAACGAGAACGTAATTTACCTGAAAATAACTTCAATTTCGAGTGGTACAGTAGAACTTTTTGCCTGCATTCGAACGTCTTTTTAGAGATCTGCTGGTCATGAAAAATCTTATTCTTCTCATAAATCACCGCGTTCTCGTATGCTTCATTTCGAATCTCCTCCAACTCTTGTAATTGCAACTTCCATTGAATTCTGCCTCCTCAATGTCCATATTGCATTGTTTTACCGCCCAAAATGCTCTATGTTCAAACTCGACCGGGAGGTCACATGGCTTCCCAAATACCAAACGATAAGAGGACATGTCAATGGGTGTTTTGTAAGCCGTCCTATATGCCCATAATGCATCTTCAAGTCTCATACTCTAATCCTTTCTATTGGGTAGAACCATCTTCTCAAAAATCGACTTGATCTCTCGGTTCGATGCTTCCGCCTGACCGTTTGTTTGAGAATGGTAGGACGTGGAAACTTTATGTAAGACACCGTACCTTCGAAAAACTGCAGCAATCGTCTTGTTACAGAAATGGCTACCTCGATCACTTACAATCGCTCGCGGTATCCCAAAGCGGAAAAAAATATTAGACCTTATGAATTCTACAATTACTTTGGAATCATTAGTACGGGTGGCCTTTGCTTCCACTCATTTTGAGACATAATTCACAGCAAGCAATATATACAAAAAATCATAAGACGAAGGAAAAAAACTCATAAAGTCAATACTCCAAACGTCAAAAATTTCAACAAAAATCATTGGGGTTTGGGTCATTTGATCCCTACGAGAAATATTACCTACTCGTTGACACTTATCACAGGACTTACAAAATGAGTAGGTATCTTTGAAGAGGGTCGGCCAATAGAAACCACTCTCCAACGCCTTACAAGCCGTTCTCTTTGGTCCAAAGTGATCTTCACACGCAAAAGAGTGACAATAGGTTAGTATAGATTGGAATTCAGTCTCACTTACACATCGTAGGATGATTTGGTCGGCACCACGCTTCCAGAGGTAAGAATCATCCCAAATGTAGGTTTTCGCCTCACTCCTTAACTTGTCCCTCTTTGCCTAAGACTATCCTGTAGGAAACTTGTCAGTGACTAGAAAATTAACAATATCCGCAAACCAAGGCAAGGATAAATTAACAGAAAATAAATGCTCATCGGGGAAAGTTTCTCTCAACAGAAGATCGTCTTCGGCGACTTGTACTTGACTCAAGTGATCTGCTATCAGATTTTCTGCCCCTTTCTTATCTCTGATCTCCAGGTCAAACTTTTATAGCAATATTATCCACCTTATCAATCGTAATTTTGCCTCTTTCTTGGTCAACAGATACCGCAGCACTGCATGGTCAGAAAAGACAATAACTTTAGCACCTAATAAATAAGATCTGAATTTCTCTAAAGCAAAAACAACCGCTAAGAGCTCTTTTTCGGTGGTGGAATAGTTTAATTGAGCTCCATTTAAGGCTCGAGATGCGTAGTATATAGCATGGGCTGCCTTTTCTACTCTTTGACCCAGTACCGCGTCCATGGCATAATCGCTAGCATCGCACATAATCTCGAAGGATAGGTTCCAATCAGGAGATTGGATAATAGGTGAGGAGGTCAATAAATCCTTCAACCTATCAAACGCCCCCTTACATGCTTCATCTAACTCGAAGGACACCTCTTTTTACAAAAGTTGGAACAATGGTGCTCCAATTTTCGAGAAGTCTTTAATGAATCTTCTATAAAAATCTGCGTGACCCAAAAAAGAACGCACTTCCCGCACACTCGCGGGGTAAGGTAGAGTAGATATAACATCTATTTTTGCTTTATCAACCTCAATACCCCTAGACGACACTACATGACCCAAAACTATCCCGTGTTCGACCATAAAGTGACATTTTTTCTAATTAAGCACGAGATTAGCTTCTATACACCTTACCAAGATTAATTTTAGATTATCCAGACAGTTATCAAAACTTTCACCATACACACTGAAATCGTCCATAAAAACCTCAATAATTTTCTCAACATACTCTGAGAAAATACTTACCATGCATCTCTAGAAGGTAGCAGGTACATTGCGCAATCCAAATGGCATTCTCCTGTATGCAAATGTTCCAAACGGGCATGTGAAGGTGGTCTTCTCCTGGTCCTCGGGTGCGATAGCAATTTGAAAATAATCTAAAAATTCATCCAAAAAATAATAGTAAACTCGACATGCTAATCGCTCTACCATCTGATCAATGAAAAGAAGGAAAAAGTGGTTCTTTTTCGTGACGGCGTTTAATTTCCTATAGTCAATACACTGCCGCTACCCTGTGGGCTTTCGCACTGGTACGAGTTCATCCCTTGGTTTGATTCCACCGTCACCCCTGCCTTTTTCGGGACCACTTGTATTGGACTCACCCAAGGGCTGTTTAATATCGCAAATATAATTCTGACATCCAGCAGCTTTAAAATCTCCTTCTTTACGACCTCCATCATGAAAGGATTTAACCTCCTTTGAGCCTGCCGCACAGGTTTAGCACCCTCCTCGAGTCGAATGCTATGCATACATACCGCGGGGCTAATTTCTTTGATATCGGCGATGGTCCATCCTATCGTCTGCTTATGGTCCCTCAAAACTCGAATCAATTTGTCTTCTTCGACCTTTGATAAACTCGTGGAGATGATCACTGGGAGTGTCCCCCTTTCACCCAAGTATGCATACTTTAGATGTTTTGACAGCGGTTTTAGTTCCAAGACAGGTGCCTGTACCACAGATGGAAGTAACCGTTGGTGAGATTCAGGTGTGAAAATCGGTGCTAGACCATACCTTATTTTTGTGGTTGGCAACGTTTGCAACGCTTTAATCACATATTTGAACTCTTCACTCAACTTTACCCCAGAAGTCATCCCTGACTCGAAGTGCCTGGTCCAGGCCACTTCTAACTCATCCCTGTCTTCAATTTCAAAAATCTCCTGTACCACAGGGTCAATAACATTTATAGAGAAAACGGAGCTTACATTTGAATCTGAAAGATATTTCATGCTTTCAAAAATATTAAAATGAACAATCTCCCCATCAAATTTCATAGACAAAATACCCTTATTTAATCAATTTTGGTTCGGATTGTGCTCAAGAAGGGTCTGCCTAATAGTAACGGTGATGGGTCATGGGAGTGTTCATCATCTATATCCAGCACATAAAAATCAGCAGGAAAAACCAATTCATTAATTTTTACTAAAACATCTTCAACCAACCCGTCAGGGTATGTATTGGTTCTATGACAGCCCTATCTTCCCCTAAGGCGAATCAAAGGGTTCGGCGGACCGCCTGCCCAACTCTCTAGGACTCGTTCATTCTCTTCAAACAAAATAAGATATAATCTCGAGGATAAGCGAAATAACAATGCCTAAATTTGAAACGTATACTTACATTCATTTCAATCTCAACCAGATATACAGTCCCAAATATAACAAAAGTTTTAAATTCTCAATACATCCAACCCTAACCAAGCACTACAGCGAGTGCAAATGCAAAACAATTCAAAAGGACTAGACTGTGCTATTCCATACAGGTCTCTCGTCCTTGCTCGCAACCCCTGTAAGGAAACAAAACTAATGGAATGAGTTAAAAGCCCAGTGAGATTCCATACACATAGCCAAGTAATTAAACGAGGACATTAATCATGTAATAACAAGTAATCTAGAAAATATTTACAATATAAAGTAATGATAACACACTCTTTAAAAGGATACATGCTCACGTGGAGCCATTCGTTCGTTCATTCACCGACCATTTTCCTTATTCCTTCAATCATTAAAAAAAATTACATTTGTAAGTGAAAACCCCTCCATTGTTCTTGCCATTCATTCATTCATTTCATTTTTCCCTACTAGCCAACTCACTGGCCAGTCTCCACCAGATTTCATGGTCATACTCAAGTATACCAAACATTATCTCAGGGTCACCTGTCGTCCGACCGAGTCCGCTTCTGGTTCGAGTCGACCGGCAACGACGAACAAGGGCCCAGTTCAGCCAAAAGGCTTATATTCATGCACAAGTAACATTTAATCATTTAATCGTTGAAAATTTCACGTTCATTTAGGTCGAGTGCGATAAAGTACACACTCACCTAGCAAAATTCATTTTTAGCAAACCTTGGAAACATAACGTACATCAATCACTTGTTAAAGTAACAATCCAAATAGTCACAATAATTCACATAGTCATTGGAAATAAAACGTATATAGAACACTCACTTATTTAAGCAAAATAACGTCCAAAGTTTCCTTCTGGATAACCCCCTCAATCACCAAAGAACCCTAAGAGTAACCAACAGAACACATTACGGTTCTACCATCAAAATTTTTGGTGAATCAAAGAAAATCCGAATACCCACTAGTACAATATATAAATATAATTTTGAAAGTGAAAAAAGTTCATTTAGATCAAAGGACATGAGTAACTAAGAGTTTTCCAAACCAAACATAAAACTAAACTCAAAAGATTTTAGAAAATTTCATCAGAAAACAACTGAAACGGATGCCACGTCAGAATTCGGTCAGAAGTTGGCCGGATATCCTGTCGGATTGGCGGCCGGATTCAGTGCAGTAAGAAATCCAATTTTTTTTTCATCTTCCCCTGTCAATCCGGCCAAGATTTGGCCGGATACACTGCCGGTTATGAAAAGGCATTTTTTTTTCTTTTTTCGTAAAACTCTTTGTTTGGCTCAAAACTAACACATATGCAAGAAAAGAATGTATAACAAGTGTCTTGGGTAAAATCACATGCAAGAGAAAGATAAAATACCTTAAATTCACAACTAAAACCTCGCTTGTTAAAATAGATTTTTGTGGCCGGAAAACTGATAGAGCAATTATTGGGCACATTTTGCACTGTTATTTTGTCATAATTTTGGCTACTTACTATGCTAAGTACTGAGATTTTGCTAATATTTCATATTTGTATGAATTATAGATGGTTGGTGTAAAAAGTGTTTTCACGAAGCAAATTTTCAGAAGACTCTCTATTTCATGGCGTGCTCACGCCAGAAATTGAAGAGCAACACCTAAAAGCCGGACCCGTGGGCTTGGTAGCAGAAAAAGGGAGCAATTAGAAGATTGGGTTCATGTGGACCGGAGGCATGAGATCAAAACCCCAAAAAGAAAAGAACTTGGCTCCTGACCTTGTGGTGGATGGCTCCTGCGGCGCTATAAAAAGCAAATAGGAAGAGCCAGAATCACGTAGGCTTAGGAGAGGATTTCTTTGATTCTTCCCTGTAGCCGTTTTTGACTGGCGGCTTCCATTCTGTACAATTATTCCATTAGCTTTTAGCCTTTTTCTGGACTTTGCTCCAGGACAGACGCAAGAACAAGAAAAGGAATTTGGGGATTTTCTCTTTCGTTCCTCCATTAATTCATCTTTCCCAATTCCTTAGCAATTAATTCTTTGGCAATTGCGTGGATAAAATCAATCAACCCACGCGTGATTGATACGGTGAGGCGCGGCTAGGTCTTTCCCCTACCCAAAGGTCGACGCGAAGGCGCGGTCCATAACATCTGTGAGATCTAATCGAATTTTTATTATTTCTTCTAATTCGTTACTATTCATGCGTTTCCTGGATTAATTGTTCATGGGTATTTTATTACTTGAGTATTAACGGGCAGATATTTAATTTAATTTAATAGCCTACTGTCACATTAACTAAATTGAATTCGTAATTGTTCGTTTAGTTGATACCTAGTGACAATCACCATAATTGGTTTTATGTTGGGAAAACGTAAGATCTAACTTAAATAAACCCTCTTAGCGTGTTTATTAGTTAGGGTTGGGTTCTTCTAACTTTAATGCAATTAGGTAATTAAATTCCTACGGTCGTACCTAGAGTTGTTATCTGGTTAGAGAGGCAGTCAATGGTCGTACCTTGACTGTCGAAAAAGTAAGGGAGAACTGGTTGTCAGAGCTTGTTGATAACTATAACCAACCTAGTGATGAATGGATGAAATATCTTTGCATCGATGATCATTTAATTGGACCGTGCTTGAGCAGTTGATCCTTTGGGTAGAATTTTATTAATTGCTATTTTTAGTAAATTGTGCTTTGTGAGTTAGTTTTGAATTTTGTTTGTTTTATTTCATTTTTATTTGGCTCCCATTGAAGAACCCCCCACTTGTCTTGACTCGAAAGGAAACGAATTATCCCCAATCCCTGTGGATTCGACCCTACTCACCGCTATATGTAAAATTTACATTTTTCTCGAGTAGGTATTTAGTATTGTACAGGCTCGACACCTGTCAATTTTTAAACCTATACAACTCCTTTTTGTTTTGGAAGAAAAATGAACAAATATTTGAAGTTCAAAACTTGACATTTATAACTAAGTATCATGTTTTAAAACGGTCGTCACATTCACCATGCGAAAATGTATAAGTTCAAATGAAATTTAGCTCATCTAACACCACTAGAGTGGATCTAAATATATCTAAGCAAAGTAAGTCCAACGCATTACAAAATCACATTTCAAATCTCATTTTCACTCACTCAAACTTCAAAAAAATAAACGGACAGCATTTCCCTTGAATTCCTTTACTTTTCCATGTTACATCCAACCACCAAATCTCACAACAATCAACCAAAATTTCACATATACATCATAGACTATTAAACACCCTTAAAATACAATCAATTGGTAGCTTCACAACCAACCACAATAAAGCTCTAATTAGAACCCTAATCATGCTCAAATTAAGAACCCTAAAACTAAAATTGATGCACCTCAATCTGGAATTTCTTTAGGCAAATGAAACTAACACCAAAACACTAGATTTTTCACAAATCAAAGTTAGTAAAACATGGCCAACCATTAATCATCACACGAGGCAGAAAATTCTCTAAGAAAACTGAAAATCCACACATCACCACTTCTAACCCAGAAATATTGCATAAAATTACCAAAGTGGCAACCACAAGCCACTAATTTACAACTACTAGGAGCAAAGAGAGATGTTCTTATCAAATTACCTTGGAACCTCAAGGAAAATGGTAGTTTAGTCTTTTCTCCTCCAAAATAACTCCACCGAAACCTTTAAACTTCCTTAGTGACCACTTGTATGGAGTAGTTTCCAATTTGGTTGGCTAAAACTCAAGATTCAAGCAAATTTGGGAGTTAGAAATTGAGGTAGTCTCTCTTGTTTTTCTCCTCAAGGAGTTCGGCCAAGGAAGACAAGAAAATGAAGAGATTTTTTGTTAGAATCTAATTTTAGGAAAGTTAATAATCCTTGGTCAAAAGTCCAACTTCCAATGATTCCATGACACTTGGCACCTTAATTGTTTTAAACTTATCTTCTTTCTCCCAATGGTTCATCTATGTAGTTAACCTCTAATCATCTCGTAGCACCTTGTAAAATAATAACACTTAATACCTCATCACCTAGTCGTCAAAATTTTATCACATTAGCGGGTCCCATATCCAATAATGCACTTTAATTTAACGTACACTAACTTATACCATGAAAATGATTTAAAAATTGTACTTACTTATAAAATGTATAGAAAATTTAATATTTTAAAGGACAGTATAAAAATGTATGCAAAGAAATAAAATAATACTTAAAAAATGTGAAAATTTTCGGATTTTCACAGGTTCGATCAGCTAATTGGATTATTATCCCAATTTCTTTCAAAGAAGCATATATGGACTTTGGCATGACATTTATCGAAACTCCTAGGTCTAACATGGCCTTCCCAATCAAGATACTACCTATCCTACAGGGAATGGTGAACATACCTGGATTCCCGCATTTCGGTAGAAGCTTCCTTTGTAAGATTGCTGACACGTTCTCCCCCACTTTAACTCGTTCATCTCCTCTCAATCGCCTTCGATTGACACACAAGTCCTTAAAAAATCTGGCGTATCTGGGTACTTGTTTGATCTCATCCAGCAGGGGATTGTTAATCTCCACCTTGCGAAAGATCTCCAGGACCTCTTTCTCCTTGTCCTGCTTCTTTGGTTGCTCTAACCTGCTAGAAAAGGAAGGTGGATTAGTCTTAACTTTAGTGATTAGGTCCGGGAGTACCTTTTGATCTTTGTTGTCTCTGCCCTCCTCTTCCAACTCTTTCTCAATTCATTCCTCGTCCTTGTCCTTAAGAATCACCGGTTCGGATCCTTGGACTTCCTTGCCACTCCTCAAGGTCATTGCACTCACATTCTTCGGATTCAACTCAGGTTGAGATGGCAATTTCTCTTGAACTTGGGACTCCAAACAGTTGATCGTGATGGCCATTTGATTCATTTGATTTTGCATGGGTTGTATCTGTCCCAATTAACTCCTCATACTTTGCAGATCAGAATCTGTCTTTTGTTGATTAGCAATTAATTGTTTCATCATCTCTTCCAAGGACGGACTTGAGTTCGAAGGGGGTGGTGGTGGGCGAGGCTGGTACTGTTGTTAATGCCCTTGCTGTCTGTTTGGTGAAAAATTGGGCTGCCTATTTACTCCATAGCTGAAGTTAGGGTGATTCCTCCAACTAAAATTGTAGGTACTTGAATATGGGTCATACTGCTTTCTTAACGCGAGTGCGTGGCCAGCTATGTTCACTTGTTCTGTATTTTTTTCTTGAACTAGCGGACACATCTCTGTAGAATGACCTAAGGCAGTGCATACCCCACATACTTTGGCTTGTGAGGCACTTCCCACAGCTAGTTGTCGCACGAAAGACGTCAATTCAGAGATTTGTTGCTGGATGGAGGATGTTTCTACTTCATTCACCTTACGCGTCGGGATGTTCTCTCTTGAACCAAACTGCTGTGAATTCTCAGCCATCCCTTCAATCAATTCCCATGGTTCTCGAGGGGTCTTGTTCACCAACGTCCCTCCACTTGCAGCATCGATTATGCTTCTGTCCCTAAAGAGTAACCCTTCATAGAAATAATGGATAGGCAGCTGCTCATTTATCTGATGCTGAGGGCATTTTATGCACAGCTTTTTGAATCTTTCCCAGTACTCATAGAGGGATTCGCTTGGGTGTTGCTTGATACTGCAGATCTCCTTCCTTAAACTTGCAGCTTGAGACTCAGGAAAATATTTGTCCAAGAACTTTTTCTTCAATTGATCCCACGTGGTGATACTACCTGGTGGTAGGTAGTACAGCCAGTCTTTCGCGGAGTCCTTTAAAGAGAAGGGCAATGCCCTCATTTTTATCTGTTCTTCAGTAATTCCAGGGGGCTTCATACTAGTGCAAATGACATCGAACTCTTACAAGTGTTTGTAGGGCTCCTCACTTGGTAGACCATGGAATGATGGTAAAAGATGAATTAGATCAGATTTTAGTTCAAAGGGAGTATTATCATTTAAACTTGGAAAAGTAATGCATAAAGGCTGCTGATTTAAATTAAGAGCAGCCAACTCCCTTAGTGTTTGTGCATTCGCCATAATGACTTCTTCTTGATCCGAGTCACTCGAAGTGTCACCAAACGAATTTGTTGGTTCAACTTTTGATTCAGGTCTCTGAGATGTAGTACTGGATTGCTCCTCTCTGAGCTGTCTAGTTTCTTTTCTAGTTTGGCGTGCAGTCTTCTCTACTTCAGGGTCGAAAATCAATTCGCCTGTACGAGAAGAACTAGGCATAAATTAGAAAAAAAAATATCAGGAAATTAGAACAAAAATGAACTTAAAAGGAAACAAATAATTAACGCCAGTTCCCTAGCAATGGCGCCAAAAATTGACAGGTGTTGAGTCTGTGCAATAATAATAATAAAACCTAAGTACCACTAAAAGCAGTCAATAATCAATTCTAGGTACTGGAGCAGGGACTCTAGGTGTGCAATGGGTTACTTGATTCACCCTGTTCCCGAAGAGTTTGTTTAACCCGATATATCAGAATTAATTAGTTGACAAAATTTACTAACTAGTAGACAGTGGCAAGCAGGGTCGTCTCCCCAGGGATTGAAAATATTTGCCTCTTTGAAGTTCCACTTGGTAAAAGGGGATTTTTGTTGAAATAAGAATAATAGCAATTAAACAATTCAACCAAAATCAAACAATTAACTAAAACGAATGTAGACAAGAATTAAATAAATAATAGACAAACTCTAGCTAAGGATACAACTACTCAGACACAGTCCATTCATCCGATCATTGATGCAAGGGAGGTTCACTAAATTTTATTAACAGGTTAGTTATAGTCGCCGACAAGCTCTGACGACTTGCTTTTTCTTAATTTATTGAAAACCAAGGTACAACCATTGATTACCCCTAATCAGAGAAAACTCCTAGGTACGACTGTAGGAATTAATTCCCCAATTGCATTAAGAACTAGAAAAACCTAACCCTAATCAATAACACGCTACGAGGGTTATTTAAATTGGATTACACGTTCCTCTAGTGTGTAAACACGCCAGTTGCCACAAATATTAATCAATTAAATAATTACAGATTTAATTGACTAATTTGGCAGGAGATTAATAAGTCACTTTGAATATCGGGCCCTTGACATCCAATTAACAGAATAATCCCATGAAAATTCAAGTAGACAACGTGCAAATATTAACAAATTAAGGAACACATGAAAACTAATTAAATCTCATAGATATTCGGGACTGCGCCGTCGAGTTGATCCTTGACTAGATGAAAGACTTAGCCACGCCTTATGAGAAAATCTCCACACAATTTAATTGATTCACGAGGCATCATGCAATTCACTAAAAAGTATGCAGTAAAGCCGTCTTTTCAAGGGGGAATAATGTCGAACAAGAGTCGCGCATCAACCAGCAAGAATAAAATAAAACCTATCCCTCAACAATGACTACCGTCTCGTTTTTTTTTTTGTCTCTGCCGAAGATAAGGAAAAGAAAAGACAAAAGGTCAAGTGCTCCGAATGTCCTGCTTTCTCGTTTCCTATTGCTAGTCAACTAGCTAGTACAATGCACTCCTCATCAGCACAAAGAAAAGGAAATCGTTTTCTTCTCCTCCTTGTGGGCCAGGTTGATGGAGCTTTAAGAAGTCTCCCACGTGTGGAGCAATTTCCTCCATAAGGTCATTCCTTTTGTGTACTTTTCTGCTCCACTCCCTGATATTGAGTCCGAATACCAAAATAAGTAGATATTAACAATTAAGCAATATTTGGCAAGGACAAAGAGGAAAATTAACAATAAAATTACTAACAATTAACACCCTATCAGGTTCGACTCTCTCATTGAATCTACGTCCACGGAGAGAAACCCGTTATTTATTATAAGAGAAAAACCCTATACAATAATACAACTGGAACCCAAATCCAATTCTTGTATACCATTTCTCACCTTCTAAGAACCCTCTTTCACACCCCATGTATAAGGCTACATGTCGCTCTTGTATGCTTTTGTTTGTTTATTGTGTAGTATGTTAACCCATCTATTTATAGGGAATATTATTTGGCGAAATAACAATAGAAAACCGGCGCTAATTCCTAAACTCGTACGGAATAGGAAATAACTTCTAAATTCTAAACAAAATAGAAAATTTCTTAGTTACTATTTCAAATAATTAAAACCAATTAGAAAACTATTTACTTCCACACAAAATAAAAAAATATGACTAAAAGAAATTAAACCAATTTCCTAACAGTTGTGAGCGAAAGGTTACGGTTTAATATTGTTATTGTTGAGTTTTGAATTAAATAAAATTATTGAAAATTTGTTAAGTATTTGTTTTCCACCTCTTCCCACATATTTTTATATGTGTTACAATTACTTCCATTGTGCGCATTTTTTTGTTGCCAACAAAAATGAATTCTAATTTTTTACTGCTATTTATTATCAGCAATAAATCTGAAAAAGTAACATTTATAAATTACCCACCATCACAGCCAAAACTACCAACACAACTAAAGTGACATTATGAACCTACACAATTTGCTTGGGAATAGTAAGGTGCTCTGAAAGAATAGGGACAGGGCAGCAACCGATTCTTGAATGGAACATAAAATATATTTCTTTTTCCCCCGTGTATCAATACGTAAGAATCATTTGGGATGTTAAACGTGACGGGGTTGTACTAGAAAAGGAAAATCGGATTAGTGTAGTTAATTGCAAGTTACCTATTTTGAGTTAAACATATCTTGAGTTCAATGGCTGAGCTTTGAATAAAAAATTTGTTGCCTAATAAACCGTTAGAGGCCAAATATTTGAGCGGTTATGTAGATTTCTCGCCTCCCTCTGCATCAAAAGCTCCTAATGTTCCTGTTTTTTTTTTCGTTTATTGAGTTAATACATTTGAACACCCTTTTAGTTGGATATGTTATATTAAGGCTAAACGTTCTCTAAGAAATAAAAAATTTTAATTTTTCGTTGCTTTTATCTCTACGATTCCTTACAAATTGCAAGTTACAAACAGCAAAGCAACAGTTGTTACCTAATAAACATATCTTGAGTTCAATGGCTGAACTTCCACTGATGAATTTGTTGAGATCAGTGGGATTTGACTAGAGGGGTTTTTTTTTATTGTTTTTACTTTAAGATTAAAATTGCTTTGGCAAAACAGATTCACGCTCTTGCAATGTCGTTAACCCAAAACAATAAAAAAAAAGTATTGTTTTTAATGTAGATTTCTCTTTTATGTTTGCATGTATCAGTTCACATGGATTTTGATGCATTAGTGAAAAAGGATCTGTTATGATATTTTCCAGTCGCAGGATTATCACTGTGTCTCAATAATGAAGCACACAATTATTGGCTGGTTGATGTTGGCGTGTAAATTAAGCAGGGAGTAAAGTAATTTCACAAAATCATAGAAGTTTGCACTCATTTGGCAAAGTATCAATAATTAAGTAATAATTCTCATGTGGCTCATGCGTGGATTAAGCGGAATTAAGTTTTCTGGGATTAGAAGTCATTAATATATGAATAAGCATGTACAATAGATCCTTAGGTCGGTCCTTGATCATTCGTCTCATCTAAATTAGTAATCCCATGTTTTGTTACACTAGAACCTGTTAAGAAAAATATAATTTGGTAGAGATGGATTAAGACAAAATTCTAAAAGAAAAATGCTATATTAAGTGAAATACGACTTAAATGACAAATATAAATTAAAAGGTGGTCCACTTCCTTGATTATAGGATTCCCATATTTGTATTTATCATTTAGGATTGTCATAATTTTCAATCATTTTTTATAGGTGGACTCATTCTAAAACAGGGCTTATAATTATAATTATGCATTTTGATGGGATAAATGTATTTCTCTGAAGTTGCCAACCCAGCTCGACTACACCATTAATTAGCCTCACATACATAGGAATGGAGAGAAATTATAGCAAACCGAAGTAAAAATCTGACCAAATAAAATATCAAAGGGAATCAAATAATTGAATATGATTTTGCCTAATCCCATGAAACAAGGGCCTAAACGTAGATTAATGTCGACAATATTCTCAGAGCAAATATTGGGTGTCAGGGGGAACAATTTAACTGAAGGACAATTTTGCCTATCAACTCAAAGTCATTAAGTCTATTAAAGTATTCAAATTCATACCAAACTTTCCTCCCTTCTTTAGCTAAATATTAAATTAAGTATTTATTTTTAATTTGTTTATTGTTTGAGAGAAGAAATTACAATATGTTTTATTGTTTGGTGAAAATAATTCTTGAATGAAGCTGAAACTGCCTTATTAGTTTTTTTTTTCCCACAAACGTTAACATGTTATGAAACAAATTAAAGTGTGGATGTCCCTTTGTGTTCCCAAGAGGATTAATTCTTGATTTATGGTTACATTATGTATAGAAGTTACAATCCATAAATCTATTCATGTAGTGGAGAAACCGTTTCATAGGTTTCTTCATATTCTTATAGTAGTGGGTGTTTAATAGAATTGATATACCTTTAATCTTGTAATACCTATATATAGAGGTACATTGACACCCTTTGTGAGGACTTTTGTATTAGTTGGAACAATAGAATATCATTCTTCATTCCTCTATTCATTTCTCTAATATTTCAATTCCTATTATAGTAGTTCATTTTATTAGTTTTACAACACGTTATCAGTACGAGTCTCTACTTTTGAGCTATAAATGTGAAAACGGAGCCTCTACCTTGAACAAAAGTGAAACAGGAGATTTTCCCAAAATTCTGCCTGCATTTCTTCAAGTAACTTCTGAGGTAAATTTCTGACCCACAAACTTATTTCAATTTCTTATGACTAATATTTGAATTATCGCAAAATACAAATACCTACTGTTGAGCAACCACTAAATACAAACATATATTGTTTGACATCTTTGAGGTAATATTTCTCTTTTTAATTCTATTATTTATCTTTATAATTTTTTGTTATAAATATTTATATTCTGATGCATTGAGTTTTAGAGATGCTATTATAGAAAATCAATTATATTTGAGAATTCACTTGTCCTTTGAAATACTTAAAGAAAAAGATTCGACCACCTGAAGATGGTCGTTCTTTAACGAAAATATTTGGCCACTAGAAGATGGTCATTATTTCAAAAGCCTGGTATGATAAATTTACCTGTGGCTACAAGAACGTAATTATGCAATTTTCAGAATTACTTCTCAATTGAAATTGTGTCGAAAAAATTTTACTCATAAGATATATTGAAAATGATATTCTCCACAATTGATTTCTCGAATATGCTCCTGTAGTAGTAATATTAAGAGAAATTTTGAGAACTATTTTGTACTTTTTGCATGTTAATTCTAGTCCATTCTCAGAAGTGAATGCGACTAAATTTTAATTTATTAGTTCTGGTTGTTGCCATGACTATGATTTTGGTAAATATATATTTTACCATGACAAGAGAAAAAGTTACCACTTAAAGTGGGATAATAATGATAAGGACAAGAAAGTAAGGGTCCTGAAGATAAATGCATCGAAATACATATGAGGAATCAAAATTATAATAGCATCTTCACATGGCCAATTTTTTTAAACACCCTGAAGGTGTATGATGATTGATTTAATTAGCTTTTCTTCCTGAAGAAGAAATGGATGTTAAACATTTGGGATCAAAGGATTATGGTGATGATATTTGTCCCATAAGAATTATGGTAACAATGATATGTGTCTCGCTAATAAATGCTACTATATACACTATTTTTCAACAAAAGAGACAAACACAATCAGTGGTAGTGTTTAAGTGATTGAAAACTCTAAAAGACCCACTGTTATATTTCTCCCCGTAGGAGAAAAGTATATGATAAATAAAGCACTACTTTTTATCATGTCTCGGAAAATTTATTGAATTTGAATATCCGTCGAAATGGATATCAAATTGAGACACTAAATGAGACAATAATAGAGATCATGTTTAGAAATCAAGTGAGATAAAGGTTAATTATATCATAATAACCATTCGAGAGAGAAATGGTTATCAATATAGTTGTCTTCATTCTCATTTGGTTTATAATTATCACTTGCAGTAAATCAGAAGTTTACTGATTCCAATGGATATATGATTTGACAAAAGTGAGAATATTTGAGAGCCGACAAGTATTTATACATACCCCTTTATTTATATATGGCTTCAAAAGAATTTAAAATTTATGTCGGGTATGAATCACCTTTTACGATTAAATATCGTAAAATATTGATGAGTGATCTATTGAATGATTTATTTATTCTGATGAATTACGATTCCCGATATTAGGGGGAGGAAAAATCAACCGAAAGGAAATCATCTGAAAAATTGGATTTCCTCAATCCTCATACAAAATAATATGAACTAGAAGTTCAAGAAATTATTCATTTGCAGAAAATTGCAAATCAATTGTCAGATATATTTATCGACTCCAGAAAAGTCATTAAATCAACTATTCCTATAGGAAATATCTTGATTAAAATTGATGTCCCTGAAGGACATGCACAAATTCTACAAATAAATTTGAGGCCGGCCTACCTAAATAAGGTATAAATTGATTTCGAATAACTCCGGAGATTAAATAAATGTCATGACAAAATTCAACCTCTTGAAGAGGTCGCTCCTAAAGAGCCAACTCTTGAAGAGAATGAAATCATAGAAAATTTAATTGGAGCCTGATGAAATGTAGCACTTGATATTATAGAAGTTGATGAGGATCATGAATCTAGATCGATTGATGAATGTCGGTATAGAAATGATTGGCCAAAATGAAAAGATGTGATCCAATCTAAATTAGACTCACTGGTTAAAAGAAAAGTTTTTGGACTTGTAGTCCAAACACCTAAAGGTGTAAAACTAGTAGCTTAAGGATTTTCACAAAGGCCTAAATTTGATTATGATAAAACGTATTCACCTGTAGTGGATGCTATCATATTTAGATATCTTGTGAGTTTTGCAGTACATGAAAATCTAGATATGGGTCTAATGGACGTTGTTACTGCATATTTATATGGAAATCTTGAAAATGATATTTATATGAGAATTTTCGAAGAATTCAACATGCCTGAAGCATGCAAATCAAATTCTAAAGATATTTATTCTATTAAATTACAAAAGTCTTTGTATGGTCTCAAACAATCTGGACGTATGTGGTATAACCGCTTCAATGAATGTTTAACTAAAGAAGGTTATACCAATGATCCAATATGTCTATGTGTTTTTATCAAGAAAAATGGATCAAATTTTGTGATAATTACTGTATATATTGATGATCTAAATTTGATTGGAACTCCTGAAGAGATTCAAAATAATGTTGAATATTTGAAGAAGGATTTTGAGATCAAGAATTTTGGAAAAACAAAATTCTACCTTGGTTTACAAATTGAGCATTTTAAAAGTGAAATTTTTGTCCACCAAACTGCTTATATCAAGAAGGTATTAAAGCGGTTTTATATGGATAAGGCACATAAATTAAGTACTCCAATGGTCGTCAGATCATTATATCCTAATAAGGATCCTTTTAGACCACGAGAGGAAGATGGAGAGATACTTGATCCTGAAGTACCATATCTCAATGCAATTGGTGAAGAGTATTGAAATGCGACGATTAAAAGATCTCAAATGATATTTGCATTAGAGGGACAAATTAATATACAGGAATAGTGTACTCTTTTTCCTTCACTAGGGTTTTTGTCCCAATGGGTTTTTCCCTAGTAAGGTTTTAACGAGGCATATTCTTTGTGTAATGGACATCCAAGGAGGAGTGTTATGAAACAATTTAAAGTGTGGATGTCCCTTTGTGTTCCCAAGAGGATTAATTCTTGATTTATGGTTACATTATGTATAGAAGTTACAATCCATAAATCTATTCATGTAGTAGAGAAACCGTTTCATAGGTTTCTTCATATTGTTATAGTAGTGGGTGTTTAATAGAATTGATGTACCTTTAATCTTGTAGTACCTATATATAGAGGTACATTGACACCCTTTGTGAGGACTTTTGTATTGGTTGGAATAATAGAATATCATTCTTCATTCTTCTACTCATTTCTCTAATATTTCAATTCCTATTATAGTAGTTCATTTTATTAGTTTTACAACATAACAGTTATATATATTTGATAACCCTTGATAAATACAGGAATTAATTACAAAAAGGGGCAACTACCCTCATTTGCTTCCTCACTAAATCCATCAGCCAAACTGGGAAATCTTGTTCTCATTCAATATCATTCACTAACTGAATAGCAAACTTAGCTAGAGCATGGCTAATTTCATTTTCTGTTCTAGATATACACACAAACCTACAGCTTGCAAAATGTGAAGTCAAATCCTGCACTTCTTCCAGAATAGTTGCACTTGCAATGGTACTATCATACTCATGGCCACTATGTATCTGGTCAATAACTGATTTGCTATCTGAATGGATTATAATTTTAGTCCATCCTACCTGTTTAGCCATCAGCATTGCATTCCTAATTGCTAAAGCTTCTTCTTTACTTGGTTCCCCCTTATATTGATTGACTATTGCCTTTGCTTTCATGATCATTCCGTTCCACTTTCTTGCAACAATGCCTTGACCCGTCCTGATCATCCTTGATGATATCGCCGCATCCGTGAATAAGCAAACGTTATCATACCCTGCTGTTTGGCCTCGCGTTTGATGCTCCTTGATGTTTGCCGTAGCAGTCTGCTCCTTTTCTTCCTTCCTTGCATGCTCATATTCCAGCCATTCCACTTGCGCCTTGGAGACAATGTTGGGTGAATTCTGGATTTCATTGTCAAACACTCTTCTGTTTCGTGCTTTCCAGATTTGCCAAAACAGATTAATGGTGAGGTTCACTCGGTCAGGTCCACATTCCTTTGAAGTAGCTTTAGTGGCTTCCTCCCACCATAGCCAGAGATTGTGTTGTTTGTCTACTAGTCCATCCCAGCTAACCGGTGCCAATTTCCAAACCTCCATCGCATTCAAAAAGAGTAAGTGTTCAATGGTTTCTATGCCTTCTCCACAGCAGCTGCATCTTCCCTCACCTTGTCCAATCCTTTTGAAAATCACTTCATTGGTTGGCAAACAATTTTGCAAACATTTCCACATGAAATGTTTCAGCTTGGCCTTTACCTTTTGGTGCCACAAATTCTTCCACACCGTCCGTTTTTGAACTTCCCAACTTGACTCAGCATTGTATGTTCGGTTTCGACTGATCTGATTTTCTTCCTGCCTTGCCCTTGCATATCCTGTTTTCACCGTATATGCTCCAGTCTTTGAAAATTTCCAAATCAGTCTGTCCATTCTCCTTCCAATGCTGGTGGAAATACGTTCAATGACCTCAGCCTGTGTGTTTCCAAACCATGCCTGCAAAAGTTCTCTTTTCCATCTCCCTTCTTCAATCAGCTCACTCACCCACTTGAGGTTGCATCCCTCAGGTTTTTCAGCCTCCACCTTACCATCTTCGGACCCTATTACCCATCTATCCTTCCATATACTTAATTACCGTTCTTCCATCACCTATCCTTTTCCATAGACCAGCCAACAACAAATTTTTTGCACTATGAATGCTTTTCCAGCTCCATGATGCCGAGCCAGGAGGGCCTCTGTTCATCCAATTGGGATCCTTCATATATTTCGCATTCATTACCTTGCTTACTTACCTTGCTTACCTTGCTTAATAAGGCACTATGAAACTGCCTTAGTAGTTGAACTGTGGAATATTCTACATTTTCATTTTATGTAATCCAAGCAAAATTTGTATACACTCCAGAATCCTAGTACCCATGGCCACCATTGAAATTCTTTATGGCATGTCGTTATCAACTTTAGAGTGAATTTTGCACAAAATAAACTTTTTGTAGATTGAAATATGTGGTCAATGACAAGGTTCGCACAGGTTTTTTGAAACTTTTTTTACAATAAATATATCATTGCAATAATTTGTTTCACCTAAACAAACATGATTACAAAGCATCTAGAAAATATTTTGACATCCAAAAAGTTTACAGCGCTAATTTGTATGTTCTAATTTTTTCTTTTATATACTATATAAAAGAATTTTTTTCTTTGAGATGCTATAGTGTTTGATAGAAACAAACCTAAGATTGTCTGAACCTATATAAATTCAAAAGATTAATCTTGTATACACTGACAGTATATATAAGATTTACTCAAATTCAAAATCTTAAATTTTTACCCAGTGCTACAAATTTTATTTCTTTTTTTTTGTAAGTAGTAAATGCACATGAATCAAAGGTAAATAACAAGGAGCCAAAGACTTACCAAATATTTATTCTTCACGTGAAATGATAAACTACTCATATTTTAGAGCATCAATGGGTCTTCTTCCATTTTGGAGGTGCTCAAAATAGTTCCGAGTGTAATCTATGACACTTTTGTTCAACTTTGGGTGTTTATCATCAATTAGACCCTCTGCTGGTTTAATTTCACTTGTAAGCTCAGAAGAAAAGAACAAAACCACTGTCCTTCTCTCCTTTTCCTTGTTTGTGAAGGAAATTAAATCAAGCTGTATTTAATTTCCTTTTTTTTTGTGTCTTGTTTGTCTAGTTTCCATATTAGATTAGGAAATCTTAAGTCAGTTTCCAAATAAATTTCGGTTTACAATTATATTTGTTTTAGGATGTCTAGAGTCTTTCAATATTACTAGTCTAGTAGGTTATTACTTGAAAAATTGAGTAGAGTTGAGTTGAGTCTAAAGAGTAGGTTTGAGAGAAAGTCTCATAGTTAAGATTTATGAGTTGTCGTGAGTGAAATGCTACTACTTGATATTGTTATTCTTGGGTTTTGTTGAGATTTGAGTTAATTAAATTATTAAATATTTGTTCTTCTTTTCTTTCCACATATTTTTATATGTGCTAAAATTACTTTCACTGTACACGCAATATTTTGTGTGTGCTAACAGTTTGTTACTACTCTATGTATTGGGCTCTCGAATATCCCATTTGTCATTATCTGCATGTATCCGACAAAAGACCCGACTAAAGTTGAAAAAGATATATATACACAAAGAATAGTTCTACTTTGAGTTGTTTGTACGGACACAGTTCAACATAAATGCCATTGTAGGTCTTGTTGAGTTGAAGGTGCATTGGTCTGGTCCTCATCTTTCCAGCAAAACCGATTTAATATAGCGTTATGTGAATTAATTTACACCAATTGAAGTCACTTTGAGATAGAATCCACCAAATTGATTACAAGATTTGTGAAGCATTCTCAACTTAATTAATTCAACAAAATGGTTCAGCAATTGGTGGTTTTGAAAAACTTGAGGCACCAAATTGTGCTCGAGGAGGGAACTAAAGTAATTCAAAAGAGAAAAAAAATTAAAAATAAAAACTTTCTTGAAAGACAATATTGATACATGCCCTTAAGGTTTATAATTTTAAATGCTGCAAAAGATATTGCATATTTACCTAAAATTACTGGGAGTTTGAGGCCATTTTTCGAGCTTCCTCATGCTCTCAGGGAGCAAATGAAGACAAAGGCCGGTCATTCCAATCAAGGGTTTGATTCTCTGTGTAGATCATATCATTTCCATAACCGTCAATCTTGTTTTCTTCTCTGGAAGATTTCTTTTTCTCGTCCAATGGAAGCTTGAAGAATTTTCTTGTGACATCAAGGACTTCATCCAGGAACGATATACTCATTCCATGATTAACTGCCTGAAACACCAAAAATCATATTTCAAAAATCCTTAATACGGATTTAACACCAAAATCTAAAGAAATCATTCCGTTGTATTTATTCAAAATAAAGCAAAAAAAATCCAGAAAAAAATTGTAAAGGATTAATACTGCTTTTGACCCTTGTGATGTTACACGTGTCCTCAAGCTTTTATTTTAAACAATTAATACTCCATGATTGTAGAGATATTTGATGTTAGCCAAATTACAAACGTCCTATTAGTTCTGAGAATTTTGTTTTTTTTTATTGGATGCTTGCAAAACTTTTAGTTTTGCCAAAAAAAGAAACCCTATGACATGGTGGACGTGCATGGGAAGTGACATCTACTTTTGTATCCATAATTAAAGGAATTTTATCCATTAGCCGAATTGTTATATTCCTATGATGGTGCTAAACAAAAGTTGCAAGTGAAATCTAGGCAAGAGGCAGTTAAATTGTCATTTTCTTGCAAACAATGTCAAGAACGTCTTGATTTAGTGACAACCTGCATGATTCAATGCATACTCGAATTAAAAGAAAATGACTGAAATGAAAATTGGATTAAACCTGAATGTAGCCAAATGAACTAAGAGCAGACCGGAGTTTCTTGAATTCCTCTTCAACTTGAAATAAAGAAGAGGAGGAACCAAGAAGACCGATGTCACTGGTTGGAACTTCCAGGGTATGGGAGAGTGGAAGAATTGATGCCATTACCATCCATCAAGACATAGTTCTTTGGGGGAAAGTTCTTTGGGGGAAAATTGTTGGTGCCATGTTTTCTATGTCAAAGCAGTACCCAATATGTTATCTCAACACTGTAACTAGACTTTATTTTATTTTGCAGTTTCAACCGATCAAGAGTATAAAAATATTACTATTTTGATTTTGTTTCTTTATAGTACTAATTATATGCTATCTCAACACTCTAACTAGAAATTATTTTATTGTGGATCTTCAACCAATCAAGAGTATAAAAATATTATTTTATGTCCTTTATAGTACTAATCATTTATGGTCATTTATTCTCGTTTGTAGCCTTTCATTTTTAAACTGTTTTTCTCTTTGCTTTAGAGGATTAAGAGTGAGAATCTCCTATTACCGTTTTTCTCTTTGGTTTCTTGAATTCAAGAATTTTCATGCCAGAGCAATTAGAGCAGCAAGTCTCAAGAATCAAAGCATTATTGACAAATTTAAAATGAATGTGTCCTGTAATATTACTATGTCACCATGGCTTCACTTTCCATCCTAGTTCATACTATGTAATAATTGGTGGAAAGAATCTGGCATCTTGGTGAGCTAACCTAGCTAGATAATTGAATTAGTTTTAGGCTAATCTCTTAGCTAATTCAATTGTCCTTATAAGATATCTACAATGTTTAACTAACACATCAACATTATTAAAACTAATGAAACTCGTGTATACACATATCTTATCTTTAGCTGATTACATTTTTTTATTATAAGATTATAATGTTGATGATATATTTACTCAATTGAGGTTTTGGATGCTTTATTTGTCAATGTTCTTCCATGGAGTTTCTTATATTTGAGGGGTATCAATATCTACGAAAGTTCCCAATTCTACTGATAGGAACCACATTGTGCAATTGGGTACTTTTCCAATCTTGTAAATAATTTATATGGGACATTGATATGTGAACAAGGATAAAGAAAGACGTACCATTAGAATGCCTCGTGAAGAGTGTCAAATAATTTGAATATTCTAAATTTCTTTTCCCAATTCGCTAACAGCTTTATTCTTTTTTTTTTCTTTACCTTCCACCCTCTCATCCATAGCTCTTCCCACTTTCAAAACTCGAGATTCGAACCGTTAATCTAATAATAGAAGAATTCTAAGAGCCCTCCTTGAGAGTTGTATTCTTTTATGGAATATAACTACATTTGGCTTTGCAATTAAAACTAGAAAGTTTTAGCCATAAAATGAAAGAAATATATTCGAAATTAAAAAAAAAAAAGAATAGGAGATGATCGGAATGGTTAGGTCCACTAAGAATAATTGGCAAACCTTCATGAGGGCCAACTATTTCATGTCTCCGAAACCAAATTATTTAAAAATACTGCACTAGTTTAATAAGCCTTATATAATTGATAGTAATTCTTTATTGGAGCAGGTATTGCATTTGCCTGTTACCGCGATGGATATGAACTCGACAATGCAAGTAGACATTAACAATAAAATCATATGTACAACCACTGATTCGATACGAATCTTTTCTAAAACATAATATACAAATTATGTGACCTTTGAACTTGCAGAAATCTTTAGCGGACTACACCTTTTGATTGATACTCGTACACGCGCATCACTGTAGCAAACTGCTTAATACCTCCCCATAATGACTCAAAACATTCTCAATTTCTGTCTTACAATTGTAAAGTACTGATCTTGGAGGGAGGATAAAACAAATGCCTCCAAACTGACTGAAAAAAGTATGCTGAATTTCATGGGAAATGCATGTGATCATATGTTACCAGGCCTTACAAATCTTCTGCATTGTTCATCATCTCAATCTCTTGCAGGTACTGCTTACTTGTCTAATGCAGAAAGAAGAAGTATTTGATTGTGAGTTCGAAGGAAGGGAAGATATATAACAACCAAAAGAAAAGAGCATCGACCAAATTCTATAAATTGTCAATTATTTAATTCAATGGCCTTGTTTATTTACCAAGATCACCTGGAAATGGTGTAGCAACTGATAACGACCTGGAAATGAAGTGCATAGTTGGTCTGGATTGTGGATCAACATGTAAACATGACCTAGCAATTCTGATGATGGACGTCATAATCTCTAGAATCTTTTGAGCAGGATACTGAAGTCTTTGGTCCAACAAGTCTTCCAGCTCTATATCTCCAGGTGCTGAAGACTGTAGACGAGGGATTAAATCACGAGGGTGTTTCCCTTTAAACACTTCCATGATCAGGACTCCGAAGCTATATACATCACACTTTTCAGTTACTTTCATTGTGTAGGCAAACTCTGCAAGGAATATCAATTTATGATGGCCTGTGATGACGGTTTTAGTTACTCGAAGTAATACCAAAAACGGGGAGGAATTAAACCTTGTTTACCTGGTGCAACATATCCATATGTGCCTGCAAGAGCACTCCAATTAGCTGAGTCTTTTTTGAGAAGCTTAGCAGTGCCAAAATCTGAAACATGAGCCTCATAGTCACAATCAAGCAAAATATTGTTGCTTGTGATGTCGCGATGAACTACTGGTGGTGAACAATCATGATGCATGTAAGACAGCGCATGAGCTACGCCTTTGATGATATTCACCCTCTTTTTCCAATCCAGTTTCTTAGCTTCTTCATCGATGTGAAATATTTTGGCCAAGCTTCCTCTTTCAAGGTACTCATAAACCAAAATGGAGTGTTGAGCAGTTGAGCAGAAACCATAAAGTTTCACAATATTTCGATGCTTGATTTCTGTCAAGGCATTTACTTCATTCAAGAAAGCTTTACGGTCTGCTGTCTCAGACAAGTGATGAAGTCTCTTTACAGCTACTATCTTTTTGGACTCAAGTTCTGCCCTGTATACACGTCCATACCCTCCTTCCCCAATGCAAAAAAATGAATTGAAGGCTTCCGTGGCTTCTAAGATTTGTCTGTACATTGCCTTGCCATCAAAAATGCATCTGGAAAACAGATCATCATCTTTCACATTTCCGTCTTTAGCTCTTCTGCATCTTTTTCTACGTGCAGATGAAATGATAACTCCTGCGACTACATAACTAAGCAGCACTGCTCCCAAAACAGGAAGCACAATTAGGAGAATTAGTTTATGGCCTTTTTTCCTGACAGGTTTTTCAGACAAGCTTCCACAAGGTTGCAACCCTGTAATATTGCCACACAAATCTCTGTTCCCCTGCAACTGTTTTATGGTGACATTTTGAAAAGCTTTCCCATATGGAACAGGCCCCTCGAGGTTGTTGAAAGATACATCAATTTTCAATAGGCCAGGCAGTTGGGCAATGTTCTTGGGAATCAAACCTGAGAGGCTATTATGGGAGAGATTCAAAGCTTCTAGATTCTGCAAATTTCCAAATTCAGATGGTATTTCTCCTCTGAAGGAATTATGACTCAGATCCAACAAACAAACCTGAGTTAACCTACCTATCTGGATAGGAATCTTTTGGCTTAAATTGTTGTAACTGAAATTCAATAGATACAATTCCTGAAAATATCCCAAATTTCCTGGTAAGGGACCATTCAAGGAGTTAATAGACAGGTCAAGGTAAAGCAGTTTTGTCAGCAATCCTAATACTTGGGGCACTCCACCATGAAACAGGTTTTCATGTAAATCGAGCTTTAGCAAAAAAATTAAATTTCCCAACTCGATTGGAATCTCACCAGATAAGTTATTTGATGAAAGATCAAGTACATGCAGCAGAGTCAAATTTCCAAATTCTGGTGGTATGGAACCTGTAATTTTGTTCTTGGCAATCAATAGAGTAGTCAGGTTTGTACACCTTCCCCAGCTGCTAGCAAGTTCACCATAGAAACTGTTGTTACTAAGATCCATGAAGTGCAAGTGTGGAAATATGCCGAACATTTCTGATAAGTTTCCTGTGAGCTGGTTCCCACTGAAACGAGCCCTGACTAAACTTGAGCAGTTTTTCAAGTTTCTTGGGATCTGACCAGTAAGCAAGTTGTTGTGTACAGCGAAGTACGTAAGTGTTCCATTTGGGCAGAGATTTTGTGGCAAATGACCAGAGAACTGATTATGGTCCGTTGCCATGACAACCAACTTTGTCAATTTCCCAAGTTCTTGTGGGATGGAACCAGTAAGTCGATTGTGGTTCAGAAACAGAGTTTTCAATTTACTCAAATTCCCAAAAGAAGTGGGAATTGAACCAGTAAGTTGATTTTTCTGCAATTCCATGGTCATAATAGACTTCAAATTCCCCAATTCCCTAGGAATTGAACCAGAAAGTCTATTCCCAAAGAGATAAAGAATAGTCAAGTTAGTCAAATTACCTAACGCTTTTGGGATTGAACCTGTAAGGTTAGTTTTGGACAAACCCAAACTCTGAAGGGATGCCAACTTCCCTATCTCTGGGGAATGGGACCTGATAAATTATTGATGCTCATTCTTAAATAAAGTAGCTTAGAGATATTTCCTATTTCAGGAGGAATGACACCTGAAAGTGAATTGTTATAGAGAGACAAATAACTCAGATTTTTCAAATTTCCCAAAGAAGCAGGAATTGAGCCATTTAACTGATTTTCCCTTAAGTGGAGGACCAGAAGATTGGTTAAATGGCCTATTTCAGATGGGATTTCTTGTGAAAATTGATTAGCTGACAAATTCAGATAAATAAGCTTGGAAAGGTTACCTATCTGAGGGGGTACGGTTCCAAAAAGTTCATTGCAGCTTAGATCAAGATATTCAAGATTTGGGAGGGATGAGAATGGGAAGTTGTAGAGTGTACCCTTAACACTTGCATTTGTGAGGTTCAATCTGTTGGTACTTCCATTTATGCATGTAATGCCAAACCAAGTGCATTGCTGTGGAAGCCCAGAAGCATTCTTGGGATTCATCGGCCGAAGGTTCCATGAAGTTAGCAGGGAGGTGTTTTGGGTTTGAAAGCTGGTTTTCCAATTGAAAAGTGCAGCAGCTTCATCAGCTGAAGCACAAGCACCACCATTTTCTTGAAGAAGAGAAAATAACAAGTGCAAAAGTAGGACCAAAATGAAACTGAAAATATTATTTTCAACTGCCAAAGAACTCATGATTTTTTTACCCTCAAGATGGCTTAGAAGAGCTTGTTTTAAATAATCTGTCCGTCTATGGCTAGAAATTAAAACCCTTCTTCGCCTTTGTCTCTAAGTTGTATGGATTTGACAATACAAGAATTCAGTCAATTTAAGCTACCGTAATTTCCAATGAAGAAGTTACAGAGAAACCAGACAAGAATAGACTTCTGAGTCTTCCACTCAGCCGGTCGTCTGAAAGATACAAAAGTAGCAATTGACCTGACCATCTGCAAGGGGTAAATTACATTTTGCTTGATGATTAATCATGCTTACTATTATTACTACTTTACATTAAAAAGGAATCATATTTTTATCCCTATAGATTTTGATGGTAAAATTTGTTTGCCAAATATGTGGTCTTTAGTCAATTAAATCATTAGAGGCTACGAATCCATTCACTCATTAGTCCCTACAACTATTTGATGAGAATCTAGCTAAGCAATTAGTATATGTCTTGTACTGTTTCTAATTCACCAGAATTCCTCCAACAGTTTCCTTAGGAACTTTATACTATCATCAATTAAAGTTTCTGAGTCCCAATGAGGTCCTTCTTCTCCTCTCAATCTTCTCACTGGCTTCGTGATGAATCTACTTTCTGCAAATCCATATTCAGCCTATAGACAAGTAAGGCATATGCCTAGCTAATCACTGTCCCTTTTTTTTTTTCCGAAACGATAAATAATTGTATTTCTTGTCAAAAGATGTACAAGTGCGAGCAAAGGCTTGATATAGCTTTACAAGCGGTACTAATACCACTAAGAAAACGAAAGTTCGTCATCAAAGATGATGCCTAACGCATAGGTGCTAAGTTTGGAGCTTAGTTGATTCTTATCATTTTGAACTAAACAAAAGGAGCACATATGAAACAAAAGTCTTAATTGAACAATATCATCCACAACAGTTGCTAAGCTTGGAGCTAATCACTGTCCCAGCCACCTGAAATTTATGTGCCTTTTCTTGTTTTAGGCGAACTGACCTTTTCATAGAACAGATACTCGAGAAAGTGCTTAAAATGAACAAGGTTCAAAACAGAAAGTATAATGTGCTATTTTGCAATATGATTTACATACTGGCAGCAATACTTTCTGTTCTACTTGGTGTTCCTTGTATTTTGAATTTATCTATATGTTTGTACATTTGTGTTTGTTTGTGAGAGACAAAGTTAGTAAAATACAGAACCATCATAATATTAGTTATTCTACATGCGTTTATCATAAAATTTTTTAAAAATATATGATTAAAAATTCGACACCAAAATATGAGTTGAACGAAATAGTGCATATAAATGTGTATGTGAACAACTTCTTCTTTTTTAAGTATGAACAACTTTGTAAGTTATGGAATAAAAGTTATCGGTGAATTTGAAAAAGTATGCCTCTTTAATGTCAATTTTAACTATTATCCTTGTGTATGAGACATAAAAGTATTTTTTTACGTTTCATCCTCTTTTGGATTTTATATGTATAGATTTATAACATGACATATACACAAACTTTATCATTGTAGTTAAAAAGCATGAGTATTTCTTGAAATTTACAAAATACAGAATTTTTTTCATTGTAGTTACAAACATGACATATACATATATGATAGAGATCGTGACCTGAAATTCCCCTTCTTTCTCCCTATTTTTTAAATTAGTAAAACCATTAAAAAAAATAGGAACTTTTATTTAGCCAATGAATATTATTTTTCTCTTGAGATCAATTCTTCTCGTATTTTAGCTTAATAGTAGACTAGATCTGATGAATAAATTCGGATGAAGTTGAGTTTTACTTTGTGGATGTAAAATAGGCAAAAAGCATATGTATCCAATAGTTAAATGTTTAATGCTTTGGGCCAGGTTTGATGACAATATTGACGCTTAAAATCCTTCCTATTGCTTCTCAGTTACCGCATTAGTTGCGAACGCCAAAATGGATCGGCCTACAGGCTTTAGTGACACCCAATGAAATTGGCACTATACAGAGAAGATTAGCAAGGCCCAGTGCAAGAGTGACCTGACAAATCGAAAAGCTGTTCAAATTGTTTTGGGCTTTTCTATGCTGATTTGGGTCTAAATATATTTCATCTACATTTAAACATGGCCGGCAGATAGTTCACAAACTCATTTTGTGCATTTTTTTTTTTGTTGATTAGGGTCCATTTCTATTTGGGCTAAATATGCATGCATCTGATGCCTTGTTTAACTCATGGGGCGATTTTTTTTTTAAATTTGATTGACAATACTATTTTAGATAAATTTCCCAAAAAGAAAAAGAATAATAGACAAAAGAATAATTGTTTATTTCAAATACTGTTGCAAAAAAATGTTCTGAAGCATGACTTTGGGTAATTTTTAAATAGGGTCAATTTGGTTCTCAGATGCAAAACTTGCTTATGCAAACATTTTATTATACAGATTTGATTTTACAAAGGTAAATGTGATGTTGTACACTATCTTTTATGTTTGGCAATTCATGTAATGAATTGAAGCGATTATGTAAAAATTATATTATAGAGACTTGATTTTTCAAAGCCAAACGTGATGCTTTTATACAGCTAGAATGATAAAGAAGAAAACTCGAATAGCACCCATAAAATATTATAAAGTACAAGAGCAATATAAAATGCCCATCTGCTCTGTTCATTGTCCCATCACAGGCAATATAAGAAACATGATATATTGAGTTAAAAGGAGGCAAGATTCAAGGCCAAATGAAATAACAGAGACTGTAAGTTCATTTGTTAAAACAAAAATAAAATAGAACTAAAAAAATCAGTAATGTGTTAGCCAGTGGGGGGTATAAATACCTATAATAGGTTTGGAACTTCTTAAGAATACAATTTTATAGGTTTGGAACCTTTTTAAGAATTACAATTTTAACAAACTAGAAATTAGATGCATAGTTGGCCAGGATTCACATGTAAACATGCCTCTGCTATTTTGAGGACGAATGCCAGAATCTTTTCAATTTCTTGTGAGGGATGCGAAAGTCTCTGGTCCAACAAGTCTTTTAATTCTCTGTCTCCAGCTGTTGAAGACATCAGATGGCCAAGTAATTCCCCAGGGTGCTTGCCCTTGATTATTTTCAATGTCAGGACCCCAAAGATATAAACGTCACATTTTTCAGTAACTCTCATTGTGTGGGCAAATTCTGCATGGAAAATCATGTTATCCGCGAAACCTGTACGTTTAATACCTGAAAATAGAGAGAAATTATAATCCTGTTAATTACCTGGTGCAATATATCCCAATGTGCCAGCAAGAGGAGTCTAATTGGATGAGTCCTTCTGCAGAAATTTAGCAGTGCCAAAGTCTGAACCAAGCCACGTATTCTAAATCAAGCAAAACATGTTAGTGGTTGTTTATATTGACTAATGTGCCAGCAAGAGGAGTCCAATTGGACGAGTCCCTCTGCAGAAATTTAGCAGTGCCAAACAAGGCTCAAACTTGATTAAAACCCTGCCCATATATGACTATAATTATATATATATAAATATATAATAATATCTATAATTTATAATTATACACATTAAGATATAAAATATTGATCATTTATATATTAATTCATAATTATAAATTATATTATAAATTAGGTATTTAATTATGAGTTTGGGCCTATCCCAATTTGGCCCCGAAACTCATATAATAGTGTGAATTAAGTTTGAACCTTTTAATATGAATCCAAAACCCAACAACCCAAAACCCAAAAATCCGTATAATTTGTAACTTGAGTTTGAAATTGCTAAAACTCAACTTAAGAAGCCCAATTGACATCCCGGCCTTCAGTGGACATTTGATAAAATTGGAACTAGGACTGTAAACGAACCGAGCCGAGTCGAATTTTGGCCTAATCAAGTCGAGTTTTGAGTTAATTTTATCGAATTCGAACTCGAGTTCGAGCTTGATGAGCTGACAATTTTGAAGCTCGAGCTCGAAAAAATAAAAATAATTATTTTATTTTTTTAAAAATAAATAATATAACTTTTTTCTTAATAAATTATAAAATATTAAGGATATTTATGTAATTTTACTATTAAAATAAAAAAATAATATATATACTCCTTGCAAGCTAACAGCTAAATATTTTAAGCTCGAGTTCGAGTTTGACTTTGACTCGACTAGCTCGAACTCGATATTGATCGAGTTCGAATCGAACTTGAATCGAGGCCTGCTCGCAAGCGGCTCGATTCGTTTGCACTCCTAATTGGAACCATTCAAAGACGCTTAGCATGGCCCTTGTGCAAGGATCTCACGCACAAATTGAGAAGTGGTCCGAATTTTTTTGGGTTCATGTATGCTTTGGGTCTAAATCTAAAGACGACTTATACAATGAGGTTAGAATTTGGGCTTTTCTGTGCTGATTGCCGAGTCTATTTGGGATAAATCTACGAAGCACTGATACCGGGTTGATCATGACTTAGTTTAACTCACTGGGGCGATTTGTTTTATTTAATTAACAATAGTATCTTGGATAAAATTACAAAAAGAACAAGAGTAATAGACAAAGAATAATTATTTGACTAGAATAATGTTGCAATAACATGTTCTGAATCTTGGCTTAGGTAATTTTTAGTTGGGCACAATTTGGCTCTCAGATATAAAACGTTATATTGTAGAGATTTGATTTTAGAAAGGTAAACATGATGTTGAATATCTTTTATGTTTGGCAATTCATGTGATGAATTGAAGTGATTAGGGAAAAAAGTGCTTATGTAAAACGTATATTATAGAGACTTGATTTTTCAATGGTAAACGTGATGTTTTATACTGCTAGAATGATTAGGAAAAATACTTGAATAGCACCCAAAAATGTACAAGAGTCTACTGTGCTAGCAATTAAAGTGCTCATCTGCTTTGCTCACCGTCCCATCACCGACAAAGTAATAAACATGAGATATTGAGTGAAAGGGAGGCAAGATTTAAGGCAAAATGAAATTACACCTTAATTTATTTGTTACCAAAAAAAAAAAAAGAAAATCCTTACTGGGGCTATTTGTTACCTAATACTAACCTACTTGTTGGCGACATGGTGCACCAACAGATAACAAACTAGAAATCATATGCATAGTAGGCCTAGATTCTGGATTCACATGTAAACACGCCTTTGCTAGTTTGATGGTGGATATCAGAATCTTTTCAGTTTCTTCCGTGGGAGGCGGAAGTCTCTGATCCAACAAGTCCTTGAGTTCTATGTTTCCAGGTGTTGAAGACATTAGATAGGCAACTATGTCACCAGGGTGCGTCCCTTTGATTGTTTCCAATGTCAAGATTCCAAAGCTATAGACATCACATTTTTCAGTGACTCTCATTGTATAGGCAAGCTCTGCAAGGAAAATCATGTTATCATGTTATCACTTGAATACCTGAAAACAGAGAGAAATTATAACACTACGAATTACCTGGTGCAACATATCCAAGTGTGCCACCAAGAGTAGTCCAATTGGATGAGTCCTTCCTGAGAAATTTAGCAGTGCCGAAGTCTGAAAGACGAGCCTCATATTCTGAATCAAGCAAAACATTGTTACTTGATATGTCCCGATGAACTATTGAAGGCGTGCAATCATGATGCATGTAAGATAGGGCATGAGCCACGCCTTTGATGATGTTCACCCTCTTTTCCCAGTCTAGTTCCTTGGCTTCTTCATCCACGCTAAAAATTTTGGCCAAGCTACCTCGCTCAAGGTACTCATAGACCAACAAGGAGTGTTTGGAAGTTGAGCAGAAACCATAGAGTTTCACAATGTTTCTATGCTTGATGTTTGTCAAGGCTCTTATCTCGTTCAAGAAACTGTCGAAGTAGACCTTCTCGGGCAACAGATGAAGTCTCTTTACAGCTACTAAGTTAGAAGGTGGAAGAACTGTTTTGTACACACTTCCAAAACCTCCCTCCCCTATGCAGAATATTTCACTAAACTCTTCTGTTGCTTTTATAATTTCTCGGTACATTGCTTTGCCATCATAGGTGGTTATGGAAAACAAATCAGCATCCTCGACATTCTCTGTGGTCTTTCTTTTTCTTTGTCGACAAACTTTAAGAGCTCCAAAGAATGCACAAAGAAGTAAGAGTGATCCTAGAAGAGGGAGCACAATTACAAGAACAAGATTGAACCCCTTACCGTTTACATGCTTTCTACTCAATTGAGGACTTTCACATACTTGTAAACCAGTAATATTCCCACACAAACCTTTGTTTCCCCTCAGTTCTTCTATGGTAATATTTTTAAAGGCTTTGCCGTAAGGAATTGGACCCTCAAAGTTATTGAAAGATATGTTAATATGCAAAGAACCAGGCAGCTCTGCCAAAGCCTTTGGAAGGAAACCAGAGAGGTAATTATGGGAAAGATCCAATATCTCTAGACTCTGTAAACTTCTGAATTCAGATGGTATTTCTCCTGTGATGTAATTATGACTCAGATCCAAGATAGAAAGTCGAGTTAACTCACCCATCTGAGGTGGAATCTGTTGACTCAAGTTGTTGTTGCTCAAATTCAGGTAAAATAATTGCTGGAAACCTCCAAAATTTTCTGGGATAGATCCACGCAAGAAATTTGCTGACAGGTCAAGATAAAGCAGATTTTTGAGCTGACCTACTTCTTCAGGTATATTGCCAAAAAGTTGGTTATTTTGTAGATACAGATTGAGCATAGAAGCCAGCATCATAACTTGCTTTGGAATTTCCCCAGTAAAGTCATTGGAAGACAAATCAAGTACATGAAGTTGAGATGCGTTTCCCAGCTCTGAAGGGATCTGACCTGTGATGTGATTGTCGGCAAGCAAAAGAGCTGCCAAGTTTGGGCATCTACCCCAGTTGCCAGAAAGTCCGCCATAGAATTCATTGTTGCTAAGATCCATGAAATTCAAGTTGGGGTAGATACCAAACATCTCTGACAGATTCCCAGTCAGCCGGTTTCCCTGAAATCGAGCTCTAAATAAACTTGAGCAATTTTTCAAGCTTATAGGGATTGGGCCTATCAGCTTGTTGTTGCTTACCGTGAAGTTCTGAAGTGTTCCATTTTGGCAAAGATGTTCCGGCAGATGACCAGAGAATTGATTTGTATCCATCTCCATCACAGCCAACTTTGCCAACTTCCCAAGCTCCTCTGGAATGAACCAGAAAGCTGGTTCTGACGAAGAAACAGAAATTCCAGGTTGCTCAGATCACCAAATGATTTAGGAATAGAACCGTTCAGTTCATTCCTGTCTAGTTCCAAATCTGTAAGTAGCTCTAGGTTGCTCAACTCTTCAGGAATTGAGCCTGAGAGTTGGTTATCATAGAGATGGAGGACAGTCAAATTCGTCAGATTACCCAGTGATGTTGGAATTGTGCCAATGAGATTATTTCCGAACAAGCTCAAATTTTGAAGTGATTTCAACTGCCCTAACTCAACTGGAATGGAACCGGACAGATTGTTTTGGAAAAGGAACAAGGTCTCCAACTTACTGAGGTTACCTAGATCAGGTGGAATTGAACCTGTTAGAAGGTTAGAGCTCAAAAAAGCAGTGACAAGATTGGATAAGTTTCCTATTTCTGGAGGAATGGAACCAGATAATAGGTTTCCATACAAAGACAAGTATGTCAAGTTAACCAAATTTGCCAAGGAAGATGGAATTGTGCCATTGATATGATTGGTATTCAAATCAACCTCAGTAAGATAGACTAAATGGCTCAATTCCTCAGGAATTGGACCAGACAATTGATTTTCGTTCAGATGGAGGACTTGAAGATTTTGTAACAAGCCAATTTCAGGTGGGATTTCTTGTGACAGCTGATTGATCGAGAAATCGAGATAAATGAGCTTGGAAAGATTACCAATCTGGGCCGGTATGCTGCCAAAAAGTTCATTCATGGAAAGATCAACGTATTCAAGGTTTGGCAAGGATGAAAATGGGAAGTCATAGAGTGTCGTGCTGACATTGGAATTTGTGAGGTTCAGTCTGTTGACACTTCCATCAATATTGCATGAAACACTAGCCCAAGTGCAAGGGCTGGAAGAATTCTTGGCTTTGGTAGGCTTAATATTCCATGAAATCAAGAGGGAACTATTCTGGTTGGCAAAACTGGCTTTCCATTTTAAGAGGGCAGCAGCCTCTTCCGCAAAAGCTGATGCACAAACTTTGGGAGGAAATGATGGGGCTAGTGTATGTAGCACTAAAATAAACATAAAAACGAAAACCTCTGTAATGAAATTTGGAAGCATGATTTCTTTTCGTCTAGCTCAGCTGAGGCTGGACAGATTGGTTAATTTGTTTACTTGTATGAACTACAAAATGAGACATTGACGGATCCTCCCTTTATAGACAAGGCTTCAGAGGTTTTATTTTTTATTTTGGGCAAATTACACTTTACCCCCTGTGATTTAGTTTGTTTTGCATAACCCCCTATGATTTCAAAAGCTATACATAATCCCCTCATGATTTGGATTAAAGTGTCAAAGTGATGGAAATGATCATTCGCAATGGAGTCATCTAAAATGTCGAAAATATCTTTATGTATAGTTGAAAATTATTACCAAAGGGGGTTATGTATATATTTTGAAAATTATAAGGGGATTAAATGGTAAAATATTAAACTATAAGGGGATTATGTGGTAAAACATAAAAACCATACGGGATTAGTGTGTCGTGTATTTATAAAGGTAATTTCGGTATTTTTAAAAGTTCCGTTATGAATGACTATTTCCGTCACTTTGACATTTTAAGCCAAACTATGAGGGAGTTCTGTATAACTTTTGAAACCATATAGGAATTATATAAGAAAACACTCTATACCACAGGGAGGTAAATGTATTTACCCTTTTATTTTTTTATTTTTTTCCACTCTTTTTTCTTTTTTTTCCCTTTTATATGCATACAAATCAAAACTTAATGTATACTCTTGACCTGGGGGAGGGATGGATTGGGTGGTATGAGGGAAAAGAGTGTAAGCGAGAGGTCTCAGGTTCGAATCCCCAACTTACACTTAAAAAAAAAAAGTATACTCTTGACCTGAAAGATAGTTTGCCAATTTTAATACAGATAAAAGCAGTCAATTTCTCCTTCCCTTTGTGAATTCTTTTTTCTAAACACATTTAATGAATTCACACTTCAATCATCGAATGAAGACTTTCAAAGTCAATCACCGTGGCATTTATATTACAAGTTTACAACAAACCACAGATTTTGACAGTCAACGGTCACTGCCTCTAAAGTCCGCAGACTGCAGTTGAAGTAACAGGCAATTTCTTTTAATCCACTAATTAGGGCCTCGGACAAGGATAGGGTGGTAACGAAGAAATTTCTGTTTTGTCACATCGTACCATTGTCAAAAAGAATGAACCAAATACAACTTTCATGGGCTTTGAGAGAGAGAGAGCAGTTGACAATCATCTTCAACAACTGGCTGAAGGAGTCAAACTTGCTCTAATTAAGGCAGCAGAACAAGGATGGAGACTAATGAACATAGGAGTTCCTAACAAGAATTTGCTACAGCAAATCCTTATTGGTTAATTTGTTTATTTGTATGAACTGCAAAATGAGACATTGACGGATCCACCCTTTATAGACAAGACTTCAAAGGTTGTATTTTTTATTTCTTCATATGCATACAAATCGAAACTTAATGTATACTTTTGACCTGATAGATAGTTTGCCAATTTTGATACAGACAAAAGCAGTCAATTTATCCTTCCCTTAGTGAATTCTTTTTTCTAAACACGTTTATTGAATTCAGACTTCAAGCATCGAATGAAGGCTAAAAGCAGGCATTTACATTACAAACAAACCACAGATTTTGACAGTCAACGGTCACTGCCGCTAAAGTCAAGTTGAAAAAGACCGCAGACTGCAGTTGAAGTAACAGGCTATTTCTTTTAATCCACGAATTAAGGTAGTAACGAATTATTACTTGTCTCATGACTACTTTGTTCATGTGTAACACTAGATACGGCCCATGTGTTCCTGTGATCACAAGAAACGACCAAGAAACCCTTCCAAATTCCTTAGGCATTTATTAGGCAGAATGGTCAAAATGGACCATTTCAGGTCCTCTAATGATTTGATTGATCGAAGACCACATATTTGAGAAAATTCTTACACATTTATTCATGCAATTCCTTTAGCTGATGTGAGAACAAAAGTCCTGCTTGGAGGCGTTAGAGTGAATTCGGATGGGTTGGAGTTTGTTGTAATTTCGAAAGTGTAATTTCAAAAGTTTCTTGTAATCCGGTCAGTCCCCTCTAAGCGTTAAATTTGATTCACTGGAGTTGGCCGTGAGCTCGATCACCATTACCGTAGATTCTTGGAGTGAATTCGGATGGGTTGGAGTTCGGCTTGTCAATTATTACTGTGTAATATAATAGCCATATTGACCAAATTTTCAAAGTCCTGCGTTAGTTTTGTTCCAAACGTGACAATGTGATAGTGCAACGTTCGATTATTGACTTTTGGAATTTGTTAAACGTTTCCAAAACGGGAAGAAAAGGAAAAGAAATTGCAGGCTTAGATTAAGGAAAAATAAGTACTCTTTATTTTTTGGGGGGGGGGGGGGGGGGTGCGGGTACCGGAAGGAGAAATGGATTGCCTTTACTTGTATTAAAAATGGCAAACAACCTATCAGGCCAAGAGGATATAAGGGTTCAATAATTGGCAAAGTAATGATCTTTATGTGTACGTTTAAGGAAAGAAGAATGGGGAAGAAAAAGAAACTAGAAAGAAAATTCAGATACCAGCTATTTAAGTTTTCCTAGGCAAGTACTGTCACTAGAATAATCTCATTACATATACAAGGTTCTCAAAGGATGGATTCTCCACACAAACTTGGATAATGTCTTATAAAATTAAAGGAGCATAATGTGTATTTTAAGGTTTACACTATTTTTTGACATACCTGACAATTACTATACCATCGAATGCAACATTTAGATGATTTTCTTTACTGATCAAATGCCAGAATAATGAAGGGCAATAAGTGGGTGAAAATAAATGGATGGAATTGATTGTTACAAAAAAAATAAAATACTCAAAATCTATTCAAATTCAAAAAAATTAAATATGGCCACATGAAAAAAAAGTTGAAAGTAGTCAATTCAACAACCTACTAAAATGGGAATTGAACAGTGAATTATTATTATTATTATTATTATTATTATTATATGTGTATATAGATACATATATATATACATACACTCACACGCGCGAAATGCAATTGATGAAGAGAAAGAAAAAGAAAAATTGAAAAGATAGAAAAAGGTATAAAAGAAAATAGGAATTAAGAATATTAAGTATTAACAATAACATAGGGTATGCCCATGCCCGTCGTACTGTTTCCCATACTTATTGTTTTAGATCCTCCGTATTACCACAATAGCTTTGTGTATTATATCACAATTTTTACTCCTATTTAGATTGCTATTTTCTAAATTTTTTTTTAGAAATATTGTAACAATTTAATGTATGTGATGTAAAATAATGATTAAAAAATATGATTGCAGAAAAATTAAATTTTTTTTTGGAAAAAATCAATCCAAACATTTTGTTCCAAGGCCTGACACCTTCACGTTCAGCCGCATTGTAAGTGCATCCACCCCACTTCATCTCTCAACCACAAACCAATCCAGATTTCACAGCTTTGGAGTTTGGAAAATTAGGTGTAAGATTTGAGAATTCATATTTAAGGATTTAGGGATCTGGTAATGTGGTGGGTGGTAAAAGAGAAATTTTTTGACTCGCTATCTCCTTTCATCTAAAAGAGAAACTTTTTTTTTTATCCCTGGGTTTGCTTGTATTCAAATTAGCAACAAGTGTATAAAGTGAATAAGGATACGACAGTAATTTTTTGCTTGTATTCAAATTAGATTTTTAGAATAAATAGCGTTCTTGTTTACAATTGAAAAAAAAAAAATTTTTAATAAATGCATGGGTGTTCACAAAAAGAGTTGAAAATTGGTTTTGACAAAAAGATGATCAAGTTGCCCTTATGTGCTACAAAAGTGACATTTGTACTAATTAAATGGTATTTTTTATGTAACTAATTGTTTTTCTTGTAGAGACTAAATATTGGAAAAGAAGAAGATGAATGGAGACAAAGGCGAATTTAGAAGCGGGGTACAAATAGTAATAAATGACAGAGATGTGTATGACAGTAAAATTTTCCCCGCCTCAGTAATTATGTTAAAGTTTGAAAGGTATGTTTGTCTGTATGAAAAAGTGTGCCAGAATCCAAAAGCCAAAAGTAGCTCAAGAGATGCTTCTGATTTTAAGCTTTTTTAGACTAAAAAAAAATCAAAATTTTTAAAATCAGTGGATAGCACAAAAATAGCTTTTCCAAAATCAGAAGTTCAATCAAGTTTTCAAAATCAATTGAAAACATACCCATTCTCTCGTATACATGGAATAATCATCGGGTGTTCAAAATTTAGCTGAGAGCATAAATATTAACTTTTAGAAGATCAGAAGTTAGAACCAAGTTTCAAAAATTAGTTGACAATAGGCCCATCCTCTTCTATACACTGAATAATCATGCGAGGCTCACATATCTGATCTGTTTGTGCCCGTAGGTTAGGAGCCATCATTGATCGAGATTGGGTTGGTCGAGTCAAACAGTCTTCCATAGATTTTGGGTTAAGACATATTTCATGTGTCCTATTTTTTAAAATATAAAATTAGCTAGGGAAAGGAAATAAATACAAAGAATAGTAAATAAGATTAAATAAAGAAAGTATATAAATATAACAGAGTGTAATAATTGTTAGTATATATATATATATATATATATAATAGATTAAATGAATGCTAACGACTATTTATGGGGCACCCATTAAAAAAATCCTTAGATTTATATAGATTACATGATAAGCGATTTGAATCCATCAACTTAGCAAAGGCATCAATTTATATGGATATTACCGGTTACGTTATGCATGAGTCATGGGATGGTTGTTTTGATATTTAGCAACCATGAAGAAATGAACCACAAAACAAACAGCAGAAACTGAATATACAGCTTTCCATAAGCAAAACGAGGACATATAAAAACAGATTATTTGATACTTGTGATGCCCATTCGTATTTAGGCTTACAAACAACTATAAAAAGAAGCAACATCCCAGCCCAAATAGTGAAGTATTCAATCATCTAAGGCCGCCTGGGGAGGACTCTAAGCCGCCTCGCTTAGGGGTGCTCCCCTGCCCAGAAGGTGGTGATCTTTGCTTCTGGAAGATTGGCAACTTTCCCCCGAAATCCGTCTGCATGAGACCAGAGTACAACATACATAAAACGATAAACCAAGATATCAGAGCTTATTTTAGGCATTGGACTGCGAAACTTACTTCTCGTCCCAGAAACTGTTCTTGATGCTGCAGATAAGATGGATGAAGTTGAAAGTAAGACGAGAAAGAAAAGTGTGGTGAGAGCGTTGGAGGCCATGAATTCTACAGAAACCGGTGAATTTCGGAAGCTACCACCTATCGAAAGTTTGGTGCAATTGCTCAACTATATATATATATATATAGGAAGATTTAGGAAATGGTAAAAGAAAGGTTTGAAATTCATAAGAGGTGTATAAACTGGGCAAATTTGTGAAAGAGAAATGAGTCTATTCACTTAATGCAAAAATGTAGTATGCCACTCGGAATTAACCACAAAGCCTTGAAAAGCTTATTGAAAAGACAAAAAAAAAAAAAAAAAAACTGATACAATCACAAAATAATCTTAGTGATAACCCGTTAAACAAACAAGCCTGGAATAATCTAGATTCGAACTTTTCGAACATGTTCGTGAACGATTCATTTATGTTAAACGAACCGAATACGAACTCGAATTTGAACATGAACTTTGCTTAACGAAGTGAACACGAACACAGGTTTGGAGTTCGAAAGTTAACGAATGAACGCGAATCGAGTTCGAATCGCTTAACGAATAGAGTTCAAACATGAGATACTGGATTCGATTCGATTCGTTTACAGCTCTACAAGAAATCCCACCTGAAATTTGCGACTTGAGAAATTTGATTCATTTAGCTCTTGTGCATAATCAGCTTTCAAGTCCAATTCCTCCAGAAATAGGAACTACGTATGGTATTGTTAACGTTTATCTACAGTATAACAATTTAACAGGCCTAATTCCGGCCACTTTTGATAACCTCGATAGGCAAGTCAAATTATATCTATTCCAAAATCACCTATTTGGTCCCGATCCTCATGCGATCGGAAACTTAATCTCACTTTAATTTCTTGTCTTGTCTCAAAATTATCTTGCTGGTTCAATCCCTAAGTCACTAGGCAATTTAACCAATTTGATGCATCTATATCTCTTTGACAACAAACATTCTGGTTCAATTCCAAAGAATTTAGGTGATCTAAAATTCCTTTTAGACATGGAATTAGGTAAGAACCAACTTAATATGGTTCCAATCCTATTTTAAGTGGCAACTCGAGTAACTTGGAAAAACAGCATCTCCTAAAAAGCTATATTCTGTACCGACCATCCCACAGGAACTTGGAAAGCTAAAACAATTGGTAGTTTTGGAATTGGATTAAAATCAATTATCTAGTCCATTGCGAGGACTACCTTGTCAAAATGGCACACTTCAAAACATTTCTGTATCTAAGAACATGCTTACAAGTCTAAAAACATTTGTGTATCATGATTGTTCGCCAGCAATTGTACGTTTAAGATTTTGGCACTCCTTAGTTTTAGTCTTTAATCCTCTGTCATTGTCCCCTTAAAAAGACTTGTCCTCCAAGTAATGTCCTTTTAGCGTCCACTAATTGATTACTACTTTTTAAAAAATTTAAAAAGTCTAAGTAAACTCCTCGATTAGATGATATATGTATCAGCGCTCTTAAATGAAAAAAGACTTTTTGATTGTATCCCAAAAGACTTTCTTTAGTCAAGATGATAAATATATTCGAGCTCTTAAATAAATTCTTTTCGTTAACAGCTGTTTTCAAAATGTACTAATTAATGAGTAGAGAATTACTTGGAGGAAAAGACTTGGACAGCCAACCTCATCTTGACTGAAAAGTCTTTTGGACCTTTGCCATTAAGGCCCAACATTAAATATTTTTTTAAAATCAACCACGACTATGGGACTTTTATTAACAACTGCCCACCACTAAATTTGTTTGAAAACATCAGCTGTTGCCATCCAAAATTTCTTCAAGTTGATCCTATATATTGGACCTTCGCACACAAGGACCCAATGTTACAATTGCATGAAGCCGACCGCTACTGGATTGATCTTGACGATTGGCCCGACCTTTACGAAAGGACCCAACATCATATTTGTTTGAAAATATATATTGTCTGTGAAAGTCTGTTAGGCCTTTGACAGTAAACGTTAGCATCAAATTAAATTTGCAGAAAAACATGACTACCATCTTCTAAAAAATTATTTAATCATATTTATTAAACTCGCCCGATAAGGAAGTCGACAGACAGACGACATGGTTGGTTCACTACTAAGTAGGTGATTGAACCAGTGTCTCAGTAAAAGAATATTTATAAATACTTGGTAAATGTTACTACTTTCGTTCCACTTTGATAGTATTGATTTTTTGTTCTCACACAATTTAAGAAAAATTAGTTAATTTTGCTAGAAAAACAAATCTAGCATAATGTATTTCTAAAATACCCTTATATTAATATTAGGAGTATCACTAATCACTATACTTTTATATTAATTATAACAAAAATTAATTAAATTTGTTAGAAAAATAAATTTAGCCTATTATTTTTCTAAAATATCCTTATATTAAGATTAGAAGTATCACTAATAACTATACTTTTACATTAATTATAACAACAACAATGATGATGGTATATTGCACCATTCTTTTTTTTTCTCGAAACGTTAGATGATTTTATAGATAGTAAATCTATACAGATTCAAGTAAAGACTTGAAAGAACATTACAATCAGTGAATCCTAACACTGAGGAATCCAAAATTCCTGATCCTCTATCAATTCAAGCGCTTGCACGCTAAACCAGTGACTAATATGGTTACTATTCCAATTTACTAAACAAAAAGAGCACATGTGGAACAAGGACTGAAGGCTGTCAATATCCTCCAACAGAGTGACCATGCGCATATCCTGAACTTTCCTTTGCTGAATGAGATTGTACGTTCGTTTGTTCTGGATTTGCACTTCAATCCTTTCCATTTGTTGACCAGCAGCTTTACACAGCAGAAGTTTGATGGCTGTTAGTTCGTCTATGACTTGGTGACCGGAGCTTCTTTCTTGTAAGGTCCAGCCTCGCATCATGTTTTGATTGTCCCTAGAGACTGTGACTCCTATTCCCACTTGAGGCGTGACTTTACTTCTTTCTGCTGCAAACCTTAATCTCAGAATGTCTTCCATTTCTTCCTGGTGCTGGGGGGGTTCCATCAGTTCCCTTGTTCCTTCTGTACTCGACCTTAAAGTCTTTGTCGCTGCCTCTTCATACTCCAACCATTCCTCCTGAGCTTTTTGTATTATTCTCAGAGGGGGGTACTGCTTAGCATTGAACTCCTTTGCATTTCTACCTTTCCAGATTTGCCATAGAATATTCGCTGTTAGGGAGATGTGTTTGTTTCCCTCAATCCTCTTGGTAGCTTCCAGCAATGTATCCCACCACCTACTAAAGTTACCATGCTGATCTAGTAGGCCTTCCCACTGAATAGGTGACATTTTCCACACTACTTTGACCTGGCTGCAATCAAGCAGAGCATGCTCAATCGTCTCACCTTGCTCACCACAATTTCTGCATATTGGATCACCTTGTTTGGTTCTATCAAAGATGAGTTGTCTAACTGGTAACACCTGGTTCAGGCATTTCCATAAGAAAATCTTCACCTTATTTTTTATATTCAGCTTCCACAGGTGCTTCCAGCATTTTTTCCTATTCGAGCTCCAGCTTGTACCAGTTACCTCCTTGTTTACCTGCTCCCGTTCCATCAGACCTTCAGCTTGTACTTTGTAGGCTGATCTCACTGTATAGTTCCCATTTGAGCTGTGAACCCAGTAATTGCTGTCCTCTCTGTTGGTTAGGCTTATGGGGATGCTTAGAATGCACTCTGCCTCCTTGGCACTAAAGTTTTTGAAAATCAGATTTTTGTTCCATCTCTTCTGGATGATCAGCTCCTCTACTTTAAGCAGATTACATCCCTGTGGTTTCTGTGAAATAACCTTTCCTTGATGGTTATCCGGCAACCAGCTATCCTCCCATATATTGGTACTCTTCCCATTGCCTATTCTTCTCCTGATTCCTAGCTCTACCAGTTGCCTTGCTCCCATCAGACCCTTCCAAATCCAAGATGCATTCCCAGCTACTTTGCACTTCAGCAGCGATTGTTTGGGATGGTATTTGTCCTTAAGCACTTTACTAACCAACAGATTTGGTTGTGTGATTAGCCTCCAAACTTGCTTACCCAGTAGAGCTGTATTGAATGCCCCTAGCTCATGAAAACCCAAACCTCCTTCCTTTCTGTCCAGTGACATTTTATCCCAAGCTCTCCAGTGCATCTTGTTCCTTCCATTTGCTTCACCCCACCAGTAGTTTGCCATCACCGCATTAACCTCTTTGCATATCTGCTTTGGTATTTTGAAGCAAGACATCGTATACGTTGGCATTGCCATTACAACAGATTTGAGCATCACCTCTTTGCCTGCCGCACTTAACAGCTTGTTTTTCCATTTTTTCAACCTCTGTTGGATATTATCTCTAATATAGCCAAACAGTTGTTGTTTCGAACCTGTGACCACCATAGGGAGTCCCAGGTACTTGCCTTGATTGGCCTTCTGGATATTTCCGAGTGCTTGGCAAACTTCCACCTTGGCTTCCTGTTCCAGATTCGTACTAAAAATGACTGAGGATTTTTCTAGGTTGATCAGCTGTCCAGTGCCTCTTTCGTACACCTGGAGTATCCTCCTCAGCTCTGAAGCATTTTGATAGTCAGCTTTACAAAAGATCAGGGAATCATCTACAAAAAACAAGTGGGTTAACCGAGGCCCTTGTCTACTGATTCGCATGCCTTCCATTCTTCTATCTGTTGCTGCCTTCTGAAGGAGATTAGTGAAACCTTCAGAGCAAAGCAGGAATAGATAGGGTGACAGCGGATCACCCTGTCTAATTCCCCTCTGTGGTATCACGTATTCCTTCACCTCTCCGTTGATCATAAAGGAGTAGGAAACCGAAGAAATGCAACTCATTATCCAGCTCCTCCATGTTTCATTGAAACCCATCTTCTGCATTACCGCTTCCAGAAATCCCCATTCTACCCTGTCATAAGCTTTTGACATATCTAGTTTCACAGCCATAAAACCCTCTTTCCCAAGTCTTTTGTTTTTGAGATAATGTAGGAACTCATGGGAGATCATTATGTTATCTAAAATTTGCCTACCAGGGATAAAAGCTGATTGATTTTTACTAATGCAGTAGTGAAGGACTGGTTTTAATCTGTTATATTGCACCATTCAAGACATCGAAAATTCTACAAAATGGTATAGTGGTTTGTACCAATCGGTTGGTAAGGGGTACGGATCACGTAAATGTAAGACACGATCACAATTACTGACGTCAAAGCGGTTTGGATCAGGCACATGAGTGGTAAATTTTACCGGGAGACATAAGGCTTAATAAAGATTGAGAGGAACGAGGTGCTGTTGTGACAGGGTTATGGACCCAGATTGAATGGACATAAAGATGATTGAGAGAACTGAAAGTGCAGAGCTATTGTTGTGGTGGGCAGAGTCGGGGAAGTTAAAAAGCAACTTGTTAATGGTTGAAGCAATTAACGAGGAGAATTAAACCAAGGGTTAATCAAATTTAATCCCCTTAAGGTATACCTCATTTTTCAGTTTACCCCCTAACCTTTAATTTTGCTCACTTAACCTCCTATAGGACAAAATTGTCCTTGCATTATTTGACTTTTCATTTATCTTGTTTTCCTTTCTTTTATTTCTTTTTCTCTTTCTTCTTTATTTAATTCTTCGGTCCCGTTTGGATTGCATTTTCCGTCATTTTTCATGAAAAAATTACTGAGCGATTTGATGTATGTGAGGAAAAAAGGTAATAGGGAAATGTGTTCACGGAAAATGACGAAATTTTTCTACGGAAAACAGCAATCCAAGCAAGGCATTTCCCACAAAAATTTTCACCTTACTGATTGAAATTAAAAAAGAGAAATTACAGAGATTTATCTTCTCCTTAAATGATTAAAAAAATATTCAAATCAATTTCCTAAAATACAATTTTTTTAACCTTTCTAGTCTTTTATTTTTTGATTTTCCTCTTTCCTTCCTAGTTTCTCATTTTATTCCCAAAAAAATATCTTAAAATGAAATTGTGACCTGATTAATAATCATCAATTGAAATTTGTGACACCTGGTATCATACAATAAATCAAAATTAGTTTTTGATGCCATTTTAATCTTCACCTAAAAATATGCAATTACAAATTCAAAACAAAAATTTTCGTTGAAATTGAATTTTCTATTGGGAATGATAAAAGAAAGAAGAAAGAGAAAAAGAAATAAAAGAAAGGAAAACAATTTCATCTTATGATATTTTCTTGAGAATAAAATGAGAAACTATAAAGGAAAGAGGAAAATTCAAAATTAAAAGAATTGAAATGCTAAAAAAATTGTATTTTAGGAAAGTGATTTGAATTTTTTTTTAATCATTTAAGGAGAAGATAGATCTCTGCAATTCCTTTTTTTTTAATTTCAATCATTAAGGTGAATATTTTGTGGGAAAGAGAAAGAATTAAATAAAGAATAAAGAGGAAAAGAAATAAAAGAAAAGAAAACAAGGTAAATAAAAAGTCAAAATAATGCAAGGGTAATTTTGTCCTGTAGGGGATTAAGTGAGCAAAATTAAAGGTTATGGGGTAAATTGATAAATAGGATATACCTTAAGGGGATTAAATGTGAGTAGCCCTTAAACCAATCATGGGTAGGAGGAAAATGATCGTAAATTAGTATGTGCAATTAATTAAACCAATCATATGAATTAATAACTGTAAATGAGTAAACGAATGGTTAATTAATTAGTTGAGATGGAATATTTGTAGCAGAAGTAATATGTTGTTGCATGATTGTTTTTTATATTTTGTGGGTAGAACATAAAGAAATATTTTAAAAATGCATTTGTAATGGTATTAGACCAAATTAATGAGAATGAATTGATGACATAATAACCGCAGTGCGTATAGGTGAATTTAATTAGACCATATTTGTCACTTTTAAATTTTCAGCATTATCATCGCAATCACTTACGAGCAAAACTTATATACACTGACAGCGTATACACTATCACTATTGAATCTATGACATATATGCAAAAGTTGAATTTTAAATTTAAATTTTGCATATTTGTAATTCATCCAACTTTGATAGTGTATACACTGTTAGTGTAGGAAAGATTAATCCATCACTTAATTATACTTTTATCATCTGATTAACATGTTGGCTATGTATTGTGAACCAATACCACAACTAACTTTCACCAATAACCAACCACAAACATTATAATTACCAAATTCATTAAAATAATATTAAATTTTTTTTTAAAAGATCAAAGTTTTTTGTTTATTAAAATTTTATGCCATTTTGTTCCATATAAAAAATGATTGTTTAAATTGTACATAGATTGAGTGCACCATTTATCACTAGTAATACTAATGGTATTTGTACTAATGTATACATGCTTGAAATCAAATATTCGTATTAATTAAACTATGTAGTGATACAGTTAAGAAATATTTTTAATAGGTATAAATACAAAAATATAACTGCTTATTGTCTATTCTAAAAGTAGGACATCAAACAATTTTCACATTAAAAGTATTCCATATATTTTCATGGATAATATAATACAAGATGACATGCCCGAATTTACTAATGAATGAATAATTTTCTTTCAAATAACATAAAAACTTTTTACAACTGGTACTCCTGAACTTGAACATATTTTTAGGCAAAAAGAGATTAAAATTTATGATTAAGTGACAAATCACCTCCATTTTATTAGAAAATGACATCACGATAATATTAAAACTAAATCATCACTAACCAACCATTATGAAGAAAATAAGTTTAAAACTTGTAATTTAAATCAATACATAACATATATCCAAAATTTGGAAGAAATACAATTCCTGTTTATAATACTCTGCATGTGTGTAAGACTGATCATTAATGCTTGGATCAAAACAAATTTGGTCCCCAGTGTTTCAAATCTTAAGCATATTTAGTAAATTGACGAAAAAATGATGATTAAAGATCAAAGTCAAGTTGCCACTACTGAATAGTTTTGACTTTGCATTTTTTATAGCAATGTTTCGAATTTGGATCATCATGGTATCTTAGATTTTAAATAGTGATATTAACGGTTTCAAAGGAAAAGAAATGCAAATTAGATTGAAATTATGTTGAAAATGTGCAAAGGTTCACGAAACTTCTTTCTTTTATTGTTTTATTTTGTGTATTCATCCCACTTGTTTCTCGTAGACTTTTACTCTTGCATAACTGGTCCCAAATGTAGCATTATATATGTATGTATGGTTTTGCATTATGGAGAATTAATTGATAATGAATTTTTTTTTTGTTACTTGTATTGATATTTAAACGCTCAATTAGATATCCATTCAAACTATAAAGAATATGAACTATAAGTAAATCAGGTTTGTTTTCTTTTTTCAATTTTAATAGATTATCAATTGAATTTAAGATGAAATTAATATTTTGTATAATTCTTTGAATCATTCAATAAGATTCTTAAGGTAACGGGGGGAGGGTTGTGGTAAAATATTAAGGTAAACAAATAGCAAAGTAACTATTTTAAAACTTTCCATTGAAACTTTGGATTTAATAGACAGAAAACTGAGAAAAGTATATAAATTGTGCCCCTACTACTAGAGCAATTTAGCACGAGTTCAAAGTATTTTAAATGTCTCTTGGTTATATGTAGTTTACCTACTATAGTTTTTTTTTTATGAAATATATTTTGATTGTTTTACTTTTTTGGTTCTATAGATAAATAATTCAAATTAGATAACATAGTGTCGTTAGCCACTATGTACTCTATATAGAATAATATAGGCACAACATTATCATTTAACCTAAAAAGTATATCTTCGTTAAATAAGTTAAAATTGGATAATAATACATATTTGATATACATAACAAAAATTAGGAGGTTATAATATGGGAAAAATTGAAATTGAATTTTATTGCTAAAACGATTTTGATTGTTAATCAATGTTAAGTTCCATCAATTGTTCTAAATGTGCTTAAAATTATAAATTTTGGAGACCAATTTTTTTTTTATTGAAATATCATTTTAATATATAACTAAACATTCACATTCATAACCTGCCTATCATGTGATGCAATTCTCAGCACACCTCTTTATCAGCTTACCGGTAATCTTTTAGTTTTACTCTCTTATTTTGTGCTTCATTTTCAAGGTGAAGTCAGCCTTGTCAGTTGTCCTTTGGTTCCTATTGACTTGATGTGAGGCAGAATACCATGTACCATTGTGTCAGTCTAATACCAAAGAAATGGTAGAAACCGCTATACCATTTTGAAGAGGCTTCGTTCAAGACATATATCAAAGGTGAAAAAGTTGAATGTATTAAATTAGATAACTTATAATTTACTAATAACGAAACATACTAAATAAGAGTGTTTTAAAGAAGTTAAAACTTAACTATATTCTTGAATTAGAAGGTGAACTATAATTGGAAGGTAGCACCTGTTAAGATGTATTTCAGTGTTATATTTTTCAAAATATAAGATTAATTAGGAAAAGTAAATAAATATAAGAGAGAATATGCAAGATTACATAAGAAAAATATATAAATAAAAGAAAGAAATTATAGTGTGTTTGGATAGTGGGTTATTTGAGATATTTTTACTGTAGCACTTTTTGTGATATGATGTATGTGAGATAAAAAGGTAATTGGGAAGATAAAAAGCTGTATTGGAAATTGTAATGGTGATGTAAGCAAATATATTTGGAAAAATAACCCACTATCCAAACACACTTTAATATTAATTAAGTATATGTCTTTATATGATAAATTAGATGAATATTAAATGTATTAAAGAATACTTGAGTGCAACCGTTAGAAAACGCTATGAATATTTACCTAGTTGAGATTCGGAATACTTCCTCCAATCGGAATCCGGGCCTGGTGCCCAGCTCAACTCGAGACGCTACGACCTAGAACAAAATCATTTCCAACACGTAATTCTAAAGTTGCAAATTAGTACTTGTGTTTGAAAAGTCAGTCAACCCTTCATCAATTAACGCGTCAAAAATGAAAGAAATAAAACTCTTAAAACGTAGAATATGACAATGATAGGTAACACCCATGTTTCCGGCGGAAATGACAGAAGAACTTGTTGGGGGCAAAAGCGGTCGCAAAGTACAGCTTGATTTAGGCTCGCCACTGGGTACAGCCTGCAACCATGAAGGGGACAATTTCTGCTGGTGGCATTAAGGGCTATTGGTGCAGCGGCCACCGCCGTCAGCGACAACGAGATATGACACCGTAACAGGCGAAGAATGATTATTGATCAAGATATGGGTCGCACTAACCATTTTAAAGTACGACGAAAACAACAAAGCAAATGAGTTACAACCGAAGCACCAAATGATGCTACTACAAAAGAAATTTAATCCATTATTTCTGTGGTTGCTTTAAATTTTTTGTTCGTGAAACGAAAATAATTTTTAAAATCCATTATTCAAAAAAAATTAAAAATTTGTTTAGATGATAAATGATTATTGGATGAGTAAAGAAATGTTTTAACTTTTCTTTTTTGTGGAGGGAAAAAATTACTATGCATTCAAAAAAACTTTTGGAAAAAGATTGCAAAGATTAAGTGGCATACAAGAATGAGCACAAATTTGACATAAAAAAACAGGTATGGCAAAGTCTATATCTCTAACAACTGGCTGGTTGATTGGCTAAATACTGACTGGGCAAGTAAAAATCTTTGAAAAAGATAGCAAATCTATCCACATCAAGAAGAGCTTTTAACAACTAAACTGTTCGCGATTACGTTCATGTTCAAATTTTTATTTCAAAAAAAAGTTTGATTGTATACTAACCGAATCGAGTTTGAATACAATATTAAGTTTGTTTAATAATCGAGCTGAACGTGAACCTATTTGCTAACTATTCGAATTTGTTCGTGAACACGTGTATAATTATTAAGAGTAAATAAATACATATAATACTGCGTGTGTATATATTTAAAAGAAAAATAATCTAAGCGTTGAAAAATGAATTTTTATTAAAAGATGAGTGAAAAATGAGTTTTTGCGATTTTTAGAAAATAAATAAAGAAAAAAGGGTCTAAAATGGGATTTAAAAAGTGCGATGGTTTTGGCTCAAAATAATAGTCTAAAAAGGGTTTTTAAGAAAAAAAAAATAAGAATCGCCACTTAATATTGAGTTAAGGTATACTGAATCACCCAAAATATATTTTTCAAATAAAAAAATAAATAAAACCCTTTTTGGACACTTACTTCTTGTCCCGGTAACTGTTCACGATGCTGCAGATAAGATTGGATGAAGTTGAAAGTAAGACGAGAAAGAAAAGTGTGGTGAGAGCGTTGGCGGCCATGAATTCTACAGGAACCGGTAAATTTCGGAAGCTACCGCCTATTCGAAAGGTTGGTGCAATTGCTCAACTATATATAAGAAGATTTAGGAAAGTAAACACTTTGAAATTCATAAGTGTATAATTTGGGTAAATTTGTGAAAGAAAAATGAGTAACTACTCACTTAATGCAAAATGTATTATGGCATTCGGAATTACCACAAAGCCTTGAAAAGCTTACAGAAAAGACAAAAAAAAAAGTTAAATAATATGAAAAGCCTAGTAAACCCGGTTCTGTCTTTCATCTTCTCCACTAAGATTCCAACATTGCTACAATTTTCTTCTTCTTGACTAAAGTTACTTCACTGCTACTAAAACTTTGCATCCAAGCTTTTGATGCTATGCCTCATATTTTGGCCAGTATTTTGTCCAAATTTTATAAATAAAAAAAATCCTTTTATTAAAGCTCAAAATAAGCGCTGTTGCAACTTATTTACCAATTTTGTTACTGGCAGAGTTTCAATTTTTGTTTCCTTTTTTGTTTCGGGCACATTGGGCTATAAATAGGTCTTGTCAGGACTTTATTTTTCAAACTACTCTCATTATTAATCAAATATCTTTGATTTTTTTTTTTTTACCAAATTTTCTTGTGAGTGCAAAAGTAACATGAAATTTCTTTTAATCCACAAATTTAGGGCAGGTAGTGATCAACGAATTGCTTCAAGCGCACAGTATTGATCGTAATAATAAATTATCTAAAGTATTCCATGTTCAAGCCCACAGGAACGAATTAATTTTTTACTTTAATTATTCTAACAAAAATAACAAAATTTAACCTCAAAGGGTATTTTAATCACTACTTGAGAAATTAAATAAACACTCAAATCAAATAAGATATAGGTGAGAAAACAATTGGCAAAAGACTAGGATTTCAGATTTTAATCCAGAGTTTGAGTTGAATATCTAGTTAATTTCTTAACACGCCAGGAATGTATCACATGCAAGTACCTTTGATTATCTCTAAATACATCTAAGTTGTGATTAATTAAATCCTTTAAAATCTTAGGTGATATATTTAGGTCATACAAATCCTAATCTACTCTAGTGATTAGGATAAGTATGCTTATTTATCAAGTGCATGATTGTATATCCCTTCTTAGTTCAATACAAACCCTAAGAGCATGTCTATGGTAGCCAAATATAAACATATAATTAAATCAAGATAAATAAATCAAGACAAAAGTTAAAAATTTAATTAACATAAATAATCAAAACTCCTTCACAAAATCCTATCCCTAGATATAATTTAGTTCATCACAATCATAATTTAAACCACGAATTCAAGACACAACAACACAAAACATATTAAACCTGAGAAACCCTTCCAATCTGTTTAGCACATTGTTGAATTCAAATTTAATGTGAGAACAAAATATATTAAACTAGTGTAACACATTCTTTCTAAATTCTTGTGCAATCAAGTCAGACCCCTCTAACAAAAATTAAATTAAATAGGACATGAATCTGTTATTGGGAACATCACTAATGACTAATCAATAAGCATTTTAGGAGCCAAAGCATAGCCATGTTGTTAAAAGAGTTATCAACGTCTTTATATGATACAAATTCTTCAATATATAAAACAAAGTATGTATCGAAATGGTACTTAGGATGTTAAATCACATTAGATGCCCACTACAATGATTAAATATTGGCTTACGTTTAGATAGATCCGATGTTCAAAAATTCATTAATCCAAATTGTTCAAATCATTTTACCAAACAATGTAACACAATGTGAACCATTAGGTTTTTGAACACTAGTTCTACCCAAGTTTTGAACTTAAATATTACTACAAAATATCCGCTCAAATTAACGTGTCAAATAATTTTAGGCAGTTGTGTATATAAGAGCCATTTTGACCGACTTTTCAAAGTCCTCCGTTAGTTGTGTTCCAAATATGAGAATGTGATAATGCAACGTTCAATTATTGACTTTGGGAATTTGTTAAACGTTTCCAAAACGGGAAGAAAAAGGAAAAGAAATTGCAGGCTTAGATTATAGTACGCTATTTAAGTTTTCCTAGGCAAGTACTGTCACTAGACTAATCTCATTTCCTATACAAGGTTCTCAAAGGATGGATTCTCCACACAAACTTGGATAATGTCTTATAAAATTAAAGGAGCATAATGCGTATTTTAAGGTTTACACTATTTTTGACATACCTAGCAATTATTATATAGCATTGAAAAAAATGATAATCACCAACTGTTCAATCGTTTACTTCATGAAATGCCAAAAGCGCCATGTAGATTTCACGAGAACAGGCCTCACAAGTGCCATTTTGCACAATTTGGTAAATTTTGGTACGTAAAGTAAGAATTAAATAAATGGATTGAAAGTTGAGATAGTTAAGAAAGTGAAAAAGAAAAGGGGAATAAGTGGGTGAAAATAAATGAACGGAATTGATTGTTACAAAAAAAAAATACTCCAAATCTATTCAAATTAAAAAAAAAACTAAATATGGCCACATGAAAAAAAATATTGAGCTTCCACTCGGTAGAAAATGAAAGTAGTCAATTCAATAATCTGCTAAAATGAGAATTGAACAGTGAATTATTATTATTATTATATTTATATATTTATATGTGTGTGTATATACATACATATACATATACATATACATACACACGAAATGCAATTGATGAAGAGAAAAAAAAGAAAAATTGAAAAGATAGAAAAACGTATAAAAGAAAAAAGGAATTAAGAATATTAAGTATTAACAATAACATAGGGTACGCACATGCCCGTCATATTGTTTCCCATACTTATTTTTTCAAATCCTCTGTATTACTACAATAGCTTTGTATATTATATCACAATTTTTACTCCCGTTTGGATTGCTATTTTCTGAACATTTTTTGGAAATATTGTAACAATTTAATGTATGTGAAGTAAAATAATGATTAAAAAATGTGATCATGGAAAAATTACAAGTATTTTTGGAAAAACATCAATCCAAACATTTTGTTCCAAGGCCCGACGCCCTCAGGTTCAGCCACATTGTAGGTACATCCACCCCACTTCATCTCTCAAAACCAATCCAGATTTCACAGCTTTGGAGTTTGGAAAATTAGGTGTAAGATTTGAGAATTCATATTTAAAGATTTACGGATATGGTAATGTGGTGGGTGGTAAAAGAGAAATTTTTTGACTCGCTATCTCCTTTCATCCAAAAGAGAAACTTTTTTTTTTCCCTGGGTTTGCTTGTATTCAAATTAGCAACGAGTGTATAAAGTGAATAAGGATACGACAGTAATTTTTTGCTTGTATTCAAATTAGATTTTTTAGAATAAATAGCGTTCTTGTTTACAATTGAAAAATAAAATATTTTAATAAATGCATGGGTGTTCACAAAAAGAGTTGAAAATTGGTTTTGACAAAAAGATGATCAAACTGCCCTTATGTGCTACAAAAGTGACATTTGTACTAATTAAATGTGTAATTAATTGTTTTCCTTGTAAAGACTAAATATTGGAAAAGAAGAAGATGCATGGAGGCAAAGGCGAATTTAGAAGTGGGGTACAAATAGTAATAAATGACAGAGATGTGTATGGCAGTAATATTTTTCCCGGCCTCAGTAATTATGTTAAAAAGTTTGAAAGGTATGTTTGTCTGTATGAAAGAGTATGCTAGAATCGAAAAGCCAAAAGTAGTCAAGGAGATGCTTCTGATTTTAAGCTTTTTTAGACAAAAAAAAAATTTAAAATGAGTTGATAGCACAAAAATAGCTTTTCCAAAATCAGAAGTTAAATCAAGTTTTCAAAATCAATTGAAAACGTACCCATTCTCTCCTATATACGGAATAATCATCGGATGTTCAAAATTTAGCTGAGAGCATAAAAATTAACTTTTCGAAGATCAGAATTTAGAACCAAAAATTAGTTGAGAATAAGCCCATCCTATTCTTTATACGGATTAATCATGTTAGGCTCACACATCTGATCTGTTTGTGACCGTAGATTAGGAGCCATCATTGATCGAGATTGGGTTGGTTGAGTCAAACAGTCTTCCATAGATTTTGGGTTCTTTTTTAAATAATTACATTTAGGGTTTGTCAACTATAGCACTTGTGAGACATATTTCATGTGTCCTATTTTTTAAAATGTAAGATTAATTAGGGAAATGAAATAAACACAAAGAATAGTATGTAAGATAAAATAAAAAAAGTATACAAATATAACAGAGAATAATAATTATTAGTATATATATATATATAGTAGATTAGGTGAATGGTAATGACTGTTAATGAAACACTCGTTAGAAAAATCCTTAGATTTATATAGATGACATGATAAGCGATTCGAATCCATCAACTTAGCAAAGGCATCAATTTATATGGATATAACCGATTACGTTATGCATGAGTCATGGGATGGTTGTTTTGATATTTACCAACCAAGCACTGTCCAAACGAACCACAAAAACAAACAACAGGAAACTGAATATACAGCTTTCCATGTGCAAAACGAGGACATGTAAAAACAGATTATTTTGATACTGGAGATGCCCATTCGTATATACTATATAGGCTTACAAACAAATATAAAAAGAAGCAACATCCCAGCCCAAATTGTGAAGTATCGTCCGACTGGGAGAAATCAATCATTGGCCGACTGTTGGTACGCGTCCTCCTCCCCCAGAATGTGGTGACTGACTGGGAGCTAGGCCTATCCGTACGGCTCGCCCCCCCGCCCCCCCACAACCCCACGTCTCCTTTCCTGTACATGAGACTCTGGTGTACGATAGACACCTGGGCTTATCTTTACCTCTGGAAGATTGGCACCTTTACCCCGAAATCCATCTGCATGAGACCAGAGTACAACACACATAAAACGATAAACCAAGTTATCATAGGTTATTTCACTAGTTATCATGGCTTTTGAGGTGTACTGTGGACTTAGGTTTGTAAAGTCAATAGTCAAGTTTCTTGAGTTGACAAAAAAAAAAGTTATCATAGGTTATTCAAGGTATTGGACCACGAGACTTACTTGTTGTCCCAGAAACTGTTGTTGATGCTGCAGGTAAGATGGATGAAGTTGAAAGTAAGACGAGAAAGAAAAGTGTGGTGAGAGCGTTGGCGGCCATGAATTCTACAGAAACCGGGGAATTTCGGAAGCTACCACCTAGCGAAAGGTTGGTGCAATTGCTCAACTATATATAGGAAGATTTAGGAAATGGTGAAAGAAAGGTTTGAAATTCATTAGTATGCCATTCGGAATTACCGCAAAACCTTGAAAAGCTTGCTGAAAAGACAAAAAAAAAAAAAGAAGAAAAATAATATGAACTGCTGCAACTAAAACTTTGCCGCCAAGCTTTTAATGGTATGCTTCATATTTTGGCCAAATTTTATAAATAAAAAAAATCCTTTTATTAAAGCCCAAAATAAGCGCTGCTGCAACTTATTTACTTTTGTTATTGGCAAAAGTTCAATTTTTGTTTCCTTTTTAGTTTCGGGCATATTGGGCTATAAATAGGTTTTGTCAGGACTTTATTTTTCAAACTACTCTCATTATTAATCAAATATCTTTGATTTTTTTTTTTTTACCAAATTTTCTTGTGAGTGCAAAAGTAACTTAAGACTTTCTTTCTGCTCTTTAAACTACACATTGAAAGTAATTCCGTAGTTAATTTTGGACCACACATAATCCCGTATATTCTCTTCACCTGACATTGAAACGAAAGCAAAATGACTTTAATTCGAGCCCTACAATTTGTCTTCCTTTCTCACCTTTGTGTTTTCTTTTTCTATAAACGTTTTAAGAATTTCAAAATACCAGTTATCGAATAATGACTTTGAATTGCCCTCGTAGGGTTGCCATCCCACATCGGTTCTTGGGGGGGTTTGGGTTTATAAGTCCTTGGGAGGATCTCAAAAGTTGCAGACTTTTGAGGTTTTTTCTGGAATCTAGGTTTATAAAAGCCGAATTTCTAAATTCAATTAGAAAAGGTCAAGAGGCAAATTCCTGCAAGGGTAGCATACCGGGTGTCGTGGGGGTCTTTACTTCTTAGTAGCAGCGGGTCTACTGGCTTGCCCTTGTGGGGTTGCCATCCCACATCGGTTCTGGGAGGGGTTTGGGTTTGGGTTTATAAGTCCGTGGGAGGACCTCAAAATTTGCCGACTTTTGAGGTTTCTTCTGAGATCTAGGTTTATAATAGCCGAATTTCTAACTTCAGTTAGAAAAGGTCAAGAATGATGACTTTGAATGGTCAAATGTGGTGTTCATCACAAACTAAACACAGATTTAACTAATCAACAGTCAGTGGCCGTTGGCAGCGTGGTGTGAATTTTTTGCCGGGTTGTTATCGCGTTCTTGTAGGAGACATTAAGTTGTCATCATCATTATTCATTACCTGTTTTTGAATAGACATCTATTGAAGACTTCACAGGTCTTCTTGGACAACAGGTCTTCATTACTTGATTGTGCATTATCACATCATGTTTTACTTCTTTTTTATTTTCCTAAGATCCAATAACTATTAATTCAGTAATACAACCCTAAGATTCTGAAATTCTTATTTCTTGACATTGAAATTAGGGACATAAATGAGCATAATCAAGTAACGCCCTAATGTCGAAGTTATTATTTTAAAAAATTTCAAATGGTGCTCAACATTGAATTGTTTATTTAAGAAACTAAACTTGAATCAACTTTTATCGAATCAAACTCAAGCCAAGTTCGAGTAAGTTAAACTTTTTTATATGTAAATTTCATTTTTTATGCTAATAGAGTCAAGTTTGGGTCGAGTTTGATAATTCACCCAACATAAAATGCTGTTTAAGTTTGGTTTGAGTAATTAGAAAAACTAAGTTCAAACTAACTCTTACTAAATTGAACTTGATTCTAGTTTCAAGTAATTTAATTTATTTTTCAACCCTTATTAGAATATTATTTCTTTTGAAGTGGATCCTTAACAAAATTAGTTTTTACCACCTAATGATATCTTTAATATCAAAATTGGCCCTCCCTAGTCTTGTACGTGTCCAAGTTTTGCTCCACCACCCCATCCCACCCTACACCACTCCATTATATTCAACGCCAAAACTTCCCTAGCCTCAATAGTCTCCTTTTCTCTTCTTTCCTCCATTAATATCTTCCAAACGTTCTATGATTGACTTGGTTATCATGACTTTGATCAACGGTAAAGCTTTCACAAGTCTTTGAAAATGATGGTAAAATTAGGACCAAAAGGAATATGGAGATTATTTTGGGAGAACCCATTACTACCTTCAAGTTCAACTCAAGTTGGTTGGCGTTGTTACTCTGTACCACAAACGAAGCTACAATTTATCCCTATTGTACAAGGAAGACTTGATAGGTCTTCTTATTCTGTCCCTTCTTCTTTGTCTTCCTTTTTGGGACTGGAACACTTAAGATGCAATGATCCAAAGGGATTAAAAGCAATATTGGAATGTTTTAATGATGAGTTTGACCATTTTTTATCTTCTAAGACTAATTTTTCTTACTGAATCTATAGAAAAAAAGATAACTCGTGTACCTCTTGGAGAAGGAGCACTAATTAGTTAATATATGAACCACAATCAATCTCTTTATGCTGAGTTATTTATTTTGTAGTTCTACTAGGGGGAAGCCCGCGCTTAACCTATGTGATAAAATATTTATTCAAATAAATTTATAAAAAAGATATTAGAATTAGAACTGCATGGTAATTGGTTTAATTAAATCAGTTGAAGTGTATGAAATTATAAGTAAATTGGCCAAATCAACAAACTTATAAAGGAAAACAAATTTATAAGTAAAAGACATAGGATTGTAGTAGATTATTACACCATACCACAATAACAATAGCAAAAACATCATTACCTTTGTTATTATGCCATTATACCACAATCATAGTCATATCCAATCAACAATTAACATGTATCAACTACAAGGGCAGATTTAGATCCAACCTTGGTCATGAAATTGCAGTCAATAGATAATCCACGAACATCAGATTTTGGAAATATAGTTAGAAAATGTAAGAAGGTTCCTATGGATATTCATATGTATGTATCATGTATTCCTTAATGAAATTTCCATATTCATACAATAGCTATTGAGAATATATTGTAGAAAACTCATAGTTTTTATTATATCAGCTAAACATCCAAAACTCCAGAAAGAGAGACTAAATGAGCATACCTATTCAAATACCCACAACAAAAGATTGAGCACAAGCACTTGAAGAAACATTCTTCAGTATTAAAAGTTTCCATTATTGTCAAGGTGAAAAGCATTATAATTAAACTTGTAACGGATTGGAAATATGAACCAAAATCAATTATGTTCATTATTAAGTGCTTCCTGAACCAATCACCTTTAGCATTAAGACCCTCTATTATTGTAGCTATAAAAGCTACCCAACAATTATAAAAGAAGATGAAAAGCATTGCAATTTACATTTGTAAGTGGTTTAAACACCACTTAAAAGCTTGATAATCACATGGAATATAAGCCAATTGCAAATGAGAGGACACAATAGTCATACCCAACTCAACTATATATTATAATGTTGCATATTTGGTTTAATCAGTTGCATTTGACATTTTTTCCCTACCTAAATTATCCCCAAAGATGGCAGATGAAAAATTTTCCAATACTCACCTACAAACTCTTATATATATATATATATATATATATATATATATATATATAGGATATTAGATCAGAAGTGAGATTAATTTTGGCCAGGATTAGAAGAAGCATTTGATTAAATTCAATAAGTTTTGGACTAATTACAATGATGGATTCTAAAACTTTATTAAGCCTAAACAGTTCAATAGTAAGATAACTTAATAGAAAAATACAAACACAAAATTGCGAGAATACATACTAGAAATATACTAATTTTGTTTCATGAATCGTTTCTAGCATACAACTCTTCATCATTTTACATTCTATATTAACATGAATTATTTTGCTTCACAAAATTAGAAGGAACTTGAAAACTTATCACTATACCTGGCAATTGGGCGGGTTAGACGAGTTTTGGGCGGGTTAATATTCGGTTTTCACTTAAATGGGTTATACCTAACCCGCTCAACTTTAGATTGGATTGATTTTAGGTTGGGTCATATTGGGTTGTCTCAAACCCATGACCCAAATATGACTCAATATATTAATTAATACATAAACTTTTTCACATATATTTGAACACACAAAAAAGATTTTTTCACACATACAAACACATTTTCACATACATAAATGGATTTTCACACACACAAACACACACTCACTTCTTAAGTTCCTTGGAAACACATCATAAATAGAATAATATTTTATATAGCTTGTATTGTCAATTTTAGATAATAAATTATACATTTAAAAAGATTAGCTAAAAAAATTGTTTACTTTATACTTTTTAATACTACTAATTGATTGAAACTTATTTTTGTCACAACTTATTAACACTTTTACTAATCATAGCTATTTTATTGTAAATTGTAATATTCTTTTTTTTTTTTTATACTACGATTTTATTAGAATCAAGAAAATCAAAATATACAGGCTTCAGTGAGAAATAGCTCGAGTACGAATCGCAGGAATCTGCGACCTATCTAAACCTAAGGCCCCCCTTGCCACCCTTGGCAACTCAGACTGTGTCGTATACAAAATAATACCCTCAGAATGTGCCCCAACCTTGGCTAAGGCATCCGCCACTTGATTCATTTCCCGATAACAATGCCCCACCGTCCACTCCAACCCTTGGACAGCCCGTAACGATTCCAGATCCGACCGAACTGACCACGGACACCTGAATTGTCTTACCAGGAGGTTGACTAACACAAGAGAATCCACCTCCACCCGAATCCGCGAGAAACCCCGAAGACGGCATTGTTGCACCCCAAACACCAAAGCCTTTATCTCCGCTTGCAGACATGTAAGTTCCCCAAACGGAACAGAAAAGCCAAACAACAAAGCACCAGACGAGTCCCTAAGCACACCACCCCCGCCACTAACGCCCGGGTTGCCAAGCGAGCACCCATCCGCATTTAACTTGAAGGCTCCCTGGACTGGAAATTCCCAACAAACCACTCTATGGGAATACCGAGGCCTCCACCCAGAGAAGATGGAGAGGACCGTCGACCAGGAGCCAACCCCAAAAAACTCACCTGCAAACTTCTTGGAAAATAGCCCTACGACATCTGCCAAGATACGGTCACAAATGGTCTGTCGACGCAGGAGCTGCCCTTCAAAAATTGCAAGATTCCGTGCCAACCAAATATGCCAACAAATAATGCAAGGCAAAACCGAATGTAAAGACTCCAGACGAGAGTGCCGAACCGGTTGGCACCACCAAGCCGCCAAACGAGACCGCACCCCCATACCTCTATAACTCACTCCAGCGCTATTCCCAAAAAAGGTCCACAGAAAAAGAGCTAACTCACCTTCCGCAAAGACATGATCCAATGACTCAGATTGCGAGGCCAAGCAGCAAAAACACTTGGAAGGGCCATAGACTTGCAACCTTCCTAGGGACGATGCCAACGGTAAACGATCCCGCAGCAATCTAACCATGAAGAATGATATCTTGATTGGAATTACAGGGTGCCAAACCCTATCGAACATGAAAGATGAGGGGGTCTGACTACCAAGCAGCACGTATGTGGATGCAATGGAGAAATCTCCTGACTCTGTCAAGGCCCACACCGCACGATCGTCCGCGGATCCCACTGGGGCAACTTTAGTAATTATCTCTGATACTATGTAATCAGGAACCCAAAGCCGTAGCAACTGTTGATTCCACCTTCCATTCAATACGAAATCCCTAACTGAGTGATCAGAAACACTTTGTAACCGTTGACACAGAGGACCAGAACCCATCCAATTGTCGAACCAGAAATTACACTGTCCCGACCGCATCTCCCACCAAAGATTTTGCTCCGCCACCTCACGAATCTGAAGCAAACGCCTCCACATATATGAACTGCCCTGACCCGCCGCTACCATGCATGGATGACTCTGCCGACAATACTTGGCTCTCATAAATGTAAATTGTAATATTCTATGTATTTAAATTATTGAATGCTAGATTATATTATACTTGAAAATGTAAGTAAGAGACATATAATTTGTTGTATAATAATATTGAAATTATAGAAAATAAGTTTGTACTTTAGTCCTTATATTCTAAAAAAATTTATGATTCATGACTTTAGAAATTTTGCAAACTGTTGTGAAAGGTCCATGCATCAGAACTACATTCTAGGGATAATATGCAATTGCTTTCTTCCATTAAATGAATGGAGACATTACTGCATTTTGGTTCTTGGACTCGCTAATTAAGAGGAAAAATTAGTTGTCTTGCTGATTGTAAGCTTCTCATGAAATTGAAGATAGGAGGTATTTGTTTCAGACGAAATGAAATCGTTAGACTAGTCATGCTCAAGTTGCCATAATTAATCAAAACAAAATAGAATCTGCAAGTCAACAATATTGATTCGAAGTTAATATCATGATCTATATACATATAATATATATTAGAAGGTGTTTTTTTATTGATTTGATACAGTTAGATAATTCATCACTTGATTAATTAGAATCATCTAGGATCATACTTGATGCTATGGTCATATTAATCTTTTAGTATTACCACAGCTCTAATATAAAGCAGAAAATATTATATGCTTGTAAAAAATACTGGTATTAGTCCCCAAAAAATTATTAAGGAAAATCCCAGACTTTTTAAGAAATAAATGAGAGGAGAATTCATGAACTATTCTGAAATTTTTACCACATCGGGATTGCATTATTTTGAATTAGCGAAAAATTAGGCTAATACAAAGTAAGCTTTTGTTTGTAAATTTGAAGAATCCGAAATTATATAATGCTAAAAGGTTAAAAAAGAAATTTGTATAATATTATACGTACACGAAATATTAACAAACAAAAGCAATCACGAAATATTAAAAAAGAATGCAATTAGAACAAATTTAAAACTTTATTTTACGTACACAAAATATTAACAAACAAAAACAAGTAGCAACTTGAGAACAACCATAAAAAAAAAGAGAAAAAAGAAAAAGGAAAACAACATACTCTTAAAAGACATAATAAATTATTATAGAAGTTGACCAAGTTTAACTAGTGTTATAAAAGTAAAATAAGCATGAGTTTTTATTTCAAGTTTCTTTTTAAATAAGCATGAATAGAAACTTGAATTTTTGAACTTAAATATTACTACTAAATATCCGCTCAAATTAACGTGTCAAATGGTTAAAGGCAGTTGTGTATTTAAGAGCCATTTTGACCGACTTTTCAAAGTCCTCCGTCAGTTGTGTTCCAAATGTGACAAGGTGATAATACAACGTTCAATTATTGACTTTAGGAATTTGTTAAACGTTTCCAAAACGAGAAGAAAAAGGAAAAGAAATTGCAGGCTTAGATTATAGTACGCTATTTACGATTTCCTACGCAAGTACTGTCACTAGACTAATTGATAAGTGAATATTTAACGTATATTTTGTACAAATTTGATTTGAACTTTTGGTTTGTTTTGAGAAGATTAAAACCATATTTGAACTCTTTCTGGTGATAATTGATTAAGTATTGTGTAAGTGTTCAAAATTTGATAAATGAGTGGATTAATGTGTTAATTTTGTGAAAATATGAAGGATATGAATATATGGAATTCATGTGCGTGATGAAGGAATTGTAAAGAATCGTCCTGAGGATAAAGTACAAGAGAAACTAGGACCAAAAATGAAGAAAAAAGGAAAGAAGTGAAAAAACTGGAAATTCAACTCAAACATATCCGAGCTCGGATCCGTGTGAACAAGGGGCGATTCAAGCCCTCGTCTGTACTTCTGGAGTAGTGTATCCGAAAACAAAGCGATCCGAGCTCGGATCCATGAGAAAAAGGCCTTGGATCCTGAAGATCCGACCTCGGATCCATTTTCACCCCTCGGATCCGAGGCTCGGATCTACTTCTCTCTCCTGCAAGTGGCACAGCCGTTTTTTCTCACTTTTCACACAACTTTTCTGCTATTTAGGCTGAGTGAATTCGGCGGCACATGCTTCTGCAACAAAAGAGAAGACCAAATGAGTTGTAGACAAAAGAAAACATCATATCTTTGACTTCTTTTTACAAAATCTGAGTGGAAGAAATCATGAAGGAGAAAAAATGCCTTTCTACCACCTTTTATGCAGAAACACAGGGGAGAAGCAAGGAAGAACCATACGTAGCTAGTTTTCCTTCTTGTAACATTTTCTCTCTAGTTAGGAGTCCTTGGAGAAGCATTTGGAGTTTTCACTTGTAATCATCTTGTACAAGAACATAGCAGAAATTGGAGGGCTTCACCATCAATTGGCTAAGCTTTCTTTTATCTTTCTTGTACTTGTACTTTATGATGTTTTGCATTAATAAACTTGTGAGTTTGATGGTTAAATTATTCATGAGTAGCTAAACTTCTTTATCTAGGGAGTAGATGAAACTTATGGCTAAATAATATTAATTGAATGTGATTCACACCTGTTATATCTTGTATTAACTTGTCTACTTTTGAAGCTGTGATTACTTGTTATTGATTGATCACCAATAGCATGTTTATAGTTGTTATTATTCAATGAGAATAGATAGTAACAATGGAAACACATGAGTAGAGTTTAAGTTGTATGTTCATGAAAATAGAGATACATTTAGGTGGATTATTTAGCATTTCATGAAATAAAACAGAGTAGTAGTAGTATTTCACCATGAAAATAGGGAAAACTATATTGCTCTAGGCCATTTCATTATGAAAATGAGACTTGGTAATTTTGGAAATGAATCCCTAGTTAAACAAGAATAATAACAAGAGGTAAATCCATTCATTTGTGTTGTTTAAGCCATAAGTGGAATCTACATCCCTAGATTCTTCCTTGAGTGAAATTTCTCATTTTGCATTTAGCATTTGTTAAATTATATCTGTATATCAAATTTGTAGATTATAGCAATATACTTTCTCTGCTCAAATTTATTGTGAGTCTAAATAATGGAGAAAAATAAGGGCTTAGTACTTGTTTAATTTGCTACTCGTGGGATCGACCCGATACATACTCCAAATTACAATTTCGGCCTGTATACTTGCAGTCAACGGGTATAAAATCGAATTTAAACTTGCATTGATATGAAAATCCCGTCACTAATCTCATTTCCTATACAAGATTCTCGAAGGTTGGATTCTCCTCACAAATTTGGATAATGTCCCATAAAATTAAAGGAGCATAATGTGTATTTTAAGGTTTACACTATTTTTTTACATACCTAACAATTACTATAGCATCGAACACAACATTTAAATGGTTTTCTTGGTAATCAAATTTATTGATCAAATGCTAGAGTAATGCCTGCTAATAGGCAGATTTCTAATAATGTGAGAGAAAATCATCTCTTCTTGCTCTTATCTTCACCACATATATGTGAATATTGTCACCACAAAACTTAACTACATGTAGCTAAATTTATTTAAAAAAAAAAGATAATCACCAACTGTTCAATCGTTTACTACATGGAATGCCAAAAGCGCCATGTAGATTTCACGAGAACAGGCCTCACAAGTGCCATTTGCACAATTTGGTCAATTTTGGTATGTAAAGTAAGAATTAAATGGACTGAAAGTTGAGATAGTTAAGAAAGTAAAAAAGAAAAGGGGAATAAGTGGGCAAAAATAAATGGATGGAATTGATTGTTACAAAAAATAAAATACTCCAAATCTATTCAAATTAAAAAAAAAACTAAATATGGCCACATGAACAAAAAATATCGAGCTTCCACTCGGTAGAAAATGAAAGTGGTCAATTCAACGACCTACTAGAAAGGGAATTGAACAGTGAATTATTATTATTATAATATATATATATGTGTGTGTGTGTATAGATACATATACATACACACACACGAAATGCAATTGATGAAGAGAAAGAAAAAGAAAAATTGAAAAGATAGAAAAAGGTATAAAAGAAAATAGGAATTAAGAATATTAAGTATTAACAATAACACAGGGTATGCCCATGAAGTGGGGTGGATGCACTTACAATGCGGCTGAACGTGAAGGTGTTGGGCCTTGGAACAAAATGTTTGTATTGATGTTTTTCCAAAAATAATTTACTTTTTCTGTAGTATGTTTGTCTGTATGAAAGAGTATGCTAGAATCGAAATGCCAAAAGTAGTCAAAGAGATGCTACTGATTTTAAGCTTTTTTAGACAAAAAAAAAATCAAAATTTTAAAATCAGTTGATAGCACAAAAATTGCTTTTCGAAATCAGAAGTTAAATCAAGTTTTCAAAATCAATTGAAAACATACCCATTCTCTCCTATATATGGAATAATCATTGGGTGTTCAAATTTTAGCAGAGAGCACAAAAATTAACTTTTCGAAGATCAGAATTTGGAACCAAGTTTCAAAAATTAGTTGAGAATAAGTCCATCCTATTCCATACACGGAATAATCATGTGAGGCTCACATATCTGATCTGTTTGTGCCCGTAGATTAGGAGCCATCATTGATCGAGATTGGGTTGGTCGAGTCAAATAGCCTTCCATAGATTTTTGGTTTATTTTTTAAATAATTACATTTAGGGTTTGTCTACTATTGCACTTGTTAAGAATATTTCATGTGTCCTATTTTTGAAAATACAAGATTAGTTAGGGAAAGGAAATAAATACAAAGAATAGTATTAAGATTAAATAGAGAAAATATATAAATATAATAAAAAGAAATAATTATTAGTATATGTATATATATAGTAGGTTAGGTGAATGCTATAATAAAAAGCAATAATTATTGATTGTTACAAAAAATAAAATACTCGAAATCTATTCAAATTCAAAAAAAAAAAACTAAATATGGCCACATGAACAAAAAATATCAAGCTTCCACTCGGTAGAAAATGAAAGTGGTCAATTCAACGACCTACTAGAAAGGGAATTGAACAGTGAATTATTATTATTATTATTATATATATGTGTGTGTATAGATACATATACATACACACACACGAAATGCAATTGATGAAGAGAAAGAAAAAGAAAAATTGAAAAGATAGAAAAAGGTATAAAAGAAAATAGGAATTAAGAATATTAAGTATTAACAATAACATAGGGTATGCACATGCCTGTCATATTGTTTCCCATACTTATTTTTTCAGATCCTCCGTATTACCACAATAGCTTTGTGTATTCTATCACAATTTTTACTCCTGTTTGAATTGCTATTTTCGGAAATTTTTTTAGAGATATTGTAACAATATAATGTATATGAAGTAAAATGATGATTAAAAAATGTGATCACGGAAAAAGTACAAGTTTTTTTGGAAAAACATCAATCCAAACATTTTGTTCCAAGGCCCGACACCTTCACGTTCAGCTGCATTGTAAGTGCATCCACCCAACTTCATCTCTTGACCACAAACCAATCCAGATTTCACAACTTTGGAGTTTGGAAAATTAGGTGTAAGATTTGAGAATTCATATTTAAGAATTTAGGAATCTGGTAATGTGATGGGTGGTAAAAGAGAAATTTTTTGACTCGCTATCTCCTTTCATCTAAAAGAGAAACTTTTTTTTTCCCTCGGTATTCAAATTAGATTTTTAGAATAAGTAGTGTTCTTGTTTACAATTGAAAAAAATTATTTCTCGGTTTTGACAAAAAGAGTTGAAAATTGGTTTTGACAAAAAGATGATCAAATTGCCGTTATGTGGTACAAAAGTGACATTTGTACTATTTAAATGGTATTTTTATGTAATTAATTGTTTTTCTTCTGATGACTAAATATTGGAAAAGAAGAAGTGGGGTACAAATAGTAATAAATGACAGAGATGTGTATGGCAGTAAAATTTTTCCCGGGCTCGGTAATTATGTTAAAGTTTGATAGGTATGTTTGTCTGTATGAAAGAGTATGCTAGAATCAAAAAGCCAAAAGTAGTCAAAGATATGCTACTGATTTTAAGCTTTTTTAGACAAAAAAAAAATCAAAATTTTTAAAATCAGTTGATAGCACAAAAATAGCTTTTCGAAATCAGAAGTTAAATCAAGTTTTCAAAATCAATTGAAAACATACCCATTCTCTCCTATGTACGGAATAATCATTGGGTGTTCAAAATTTAGCAGAGAGCACAAAAATTAACTTTTCGAAGATCAGAATTTAGAACCAAGTTTCAAAAATTAGTTGAGAATAAGTCCATCCTATTCTGTACACGGAATAATCATGTGAGGCTCACATATCTGATCTGTTTGTGCCCGTAGATTAGGAGCATCATTGATCGAGATTGGGTTGGTCGAGTCAAATAGCCTTCCATAGATTTTTGGTTTTTTTTTTCAAATAATTACATTTAGGGTTTGTCTACTATTGCACTTGTTAAGAATATTTCATGTGTCCTATTTTTGAAAATACGAGATTAGTTAGGGAAATGAAATAAATACAAAGAATAGTATTAAGATTTTATAGATAAAATATATAAATATAATAAAAAGCAATAATTATTAGTATGTGTATATATATAGTAGGTTAGGTGAACGCTAACGACTGTTTATGGGGCACCCATTAGAAAAATCCTTAGATTTATATACATGACATGAGAAGCGATTCGAATCCATCAACTTAGCAAAGGCAACAATTTATCAACCATATATAGTCTAAGTGCTTAGGAAAGTTGCCAAATCGTCTTCTGTGTGGTGCTGATGTGTCGCTTTGTGATGGGTGGAAATGTTGTCGTCCTCCTCCACGTGCTCAATGCTTGCTTTGCGGTGTTGGGTGCGTTTTGAATGAATGGGTTGTGTTTTGGCTGCTTGTATGGAGCCGAAAAAATGGACTTCTGCCTATACAAAATTTTTTTTTACTGCTTGCATGGAACTGACCAATGGACCGATAGTGGTGATAAATAATGATGGACTGATAGTGGTGATAATGATGCAATTTTCCTTTCAATTTTACCTAATGTCAGGTTTTTTGTGAGATTAACCTTCCTTTCACTTTTACCTAATGTCAGATTTTTGGTATTCAGTCAATGTGACAGCTCATGAATTACCTATTTACCCTTGATTTACATGTTTATTTACAATCTTTTTTTGTGAGTTGACTTAGTTTTGTTGTGTTGGGTTATATATGTCAAAAGAATGCTTAGCCACTGTGCAAACTTTCAAAGAGGCCTCTCTTCTTTGACTCTGATACTTTCCAACGTCCTTCTCCGTACTGCCATTGAACCTGCTCCATTCTTTGTATTCTGGATTTTTCAGATGTTATCATGCTTTGTAGTTGCTTTACGCTTTCGGTTACCATTTTCCCTCCTCCATTCTATTGTTTCAGTTATAGCTTGGTTTGGCTTTCTTTCATTTGCCTGTTGGTCTGTTCTTTTGAGCCTTTCGTTTCTATTCGCCTGCTCCAGCAATATTGTCTCGGTAAGTCATTCATTTATCGGTTTATATGCTTTTTTCCTATTGTTGCTTATGAACTGTGGAAACTAGGCTCATTTTTCCCACTAACTTTGTTCTTTTTTCCCCCCTTCCCCTGCTGATAAATGCTGGTCGATATATGCCTCTGCTTTTGTGGTGAGTTCATTTTTTTCAAAGAAAAAAAATCCCGCTTTTTTCCTTCCTTTCTAGCATCTCATGTTACTGTGGGTGTCGTTTTCTCTTTTACAGCTTTATTTGATGTCCTTATTTGTCGAATTTGGCCGCATTTTCATCCTTTCGTGGAGCCTGCTATGGACTTCATCTTCTCTTATGTGTTTTGGCAGAAATTCCCTTGCAGGTTAGATGCTTGTTTGTTTGTGCCTGCATCAGTTAGTCGCTGTTTTTTTCGCCTTCTTGGTCATTTCACGCTTTACGCCTTTTCCCCAACATGCATGCCTTCTTCACAATACGCATGCTTGCTTTATTGCTTTCCCTTGCTACGTTCTTGCAGTGTAGATGCTGTCCATGCATGTTATCATCGTTTCGTTATATAATTTTTTATATTCTATTATTTACAAGAATGTGCGTTTGTTGTCTTCTTTAATTTTGATCCTACTATGTTCTTTTGTACTTACTGTAATTTCCCGCAAATCCATTATATTTGGACTATTTCTTCTTAGCTTTTGGACTGTTCCTTCTTAGCTGTTTTAGTGAGATGGCTACAAATGCGCTGCGCTGAACGAATTACGTGGAAATGTCTTGCAGTGATATTTGCCCAATTAGAGATGCCTCTAATTTTTTACTCAGAACCCAATCTGTAAATCTTGAATTTGTCTTGTACCTTCGATTTAAATAGCCTTATCTGTACATTTCCTATCTTGGCCATTTATGGCTCATTCATCTCAGGTGAATACCACATATCTTTGCTAATTGGTATGTTCTCTTTTGCTGTCATAAACTTCGCACTAAGCCCTACAATAGAGTAACAAATGTAGGGTTCCAACTGACCATTTTCTTCTAGGGGATAGATCTTGAAGATTAGCTTCAGGATATAAAGATGAGTTATTTAATAGTGTATTACGTCACACTGTGTATATAGTTGTCTTTGTTTAGTTATAGCTCCATTTTTGTCGACTATGTATATGGCTGTTTTTCCCCCCTTCCTGGTTATTTCATACTTTAGAACCACACGCGTTTGTCGTCTTCTTTAGTTTGGATTCTGCTATGTTCTTTTATACTTACTGTCGGTTCGCGCAAATTTATTATATTCAGCCTGTTCCTTCTTAGCTCTTTTAGTGAGATGGATAGAAATGCTTTGCGCCGCAAGCGTTACGCGGAAATGTCTTCCGATGATAAGGCTGCCCTTTCGCGCCGGAGGTGTGAGGCCAGGCTTCTTAAGAAAAAGGAGAAACCATCGCGCTCTTATCTTCGTAAGGTCCCGTTCGGGCATGTTGAAACTGGTGTTTGTTTCTCTGATTCTGCTCCTGCACGTAATGATAAGCTAGCAGGTGGTCACAATCAGATTGCTGATCATCATCCTGCTGCGCCTAAAGAATCGTTGAACTATATGTCTACCGCTATAGCTGCCTCCCTGTGCCTATCCAGTGGAGCTGCTTCCTCTTCTATTTTCCCGCATTTAGTACAGTGTAATTTTGTTCCAGAAGGTATAAATGCCGTGGTCCTAGACTAGCTGTCTGCCCCGGAGCCATTTAGCTCTTTAATTGTTTTTCCCGTGTTGGCATCTTTTCCTGTCTTCGTTCTCTCTGCACTTCTCTGATACAAGTTAGGCCATCTATTTGTTCACTTTGCAGCAATTCTCCTGGGTGGTACAGTTCACCCTAGCCAACATCAACCAGTTTCTAGTGCTACAAAGATGAAAGAGCAAGCCTTTTTCTCTCCTCATCATTCAGCTACTGTTCAGCCTTCTGACCTGACCCATAGCAATTTCCGGTTTGAAACACTGGATCACCCTTCAGATAGCATTGTTAGAAGCTCCAACCAGAATCAACAAACTCTTGATGCTCTTAATGAAAATGCCCGTGTCACCTCTAACGCTGTTAAGACCTTAAACTTTCATCCCCTTAGCTCTCTCAATTCAACGGCTTCAAATTTCCTTTCCAGGAACTGTGTTTCTTCTTCTGCTGCATTCAATCTTCCATCTATGAACATCTGTCACGGTACAGGTATTGCAGCACTTGGGAATCTTTTTCGCTATGTTTCCTTTTCGCTCCTGATATCGTCATCTTTTGTCTGCTATTCCTATATATATAAGACCATCTATATCTCTGCATTGCTGCAGCTTCGTGCAGCAACATAGTCCCCTGTAGGAAATGTTCTGCGCAGAATCGTTCTCAGAAAAGAAAAAAGAACGACCTTCTCCCTTCCCATTGTTTACCTCATAACCACTATTCTAAGCAGAAGCATCTCCGTCATCTGTCTGCAGCAGCATCCCCCTTTTCACAAGCTACAGTTGCAGGCCTTAATGAAAATGAACAATCCTGCCATCCTCCCGCTGAAGGTTTGACTAGCATCTTTAAACCTATTGATAGGTCAAATTTTAGATTCCTTACCTCTTCTGCTACTTCGTCCTTAGACCACTTATGTGAGCATGATGTGTCTTCTCCTGTTACATTCGAAACTGATTCTTTTAGACCTGCTCAGCCTATACATATTATTCGTTCACTTTCCTAATTCTTTTTCCTTTCTTTCAGTGTTCAACATCTACCTTTTAAAAAAATTAATTACCCCCATCTAAGACAATCCTGTGTGCTATTTCCAACTTATTAGAATTCATGATTGTATAATTGTAGATGTCCTGTCACTATAAGAGCAAACAGTTACTTTCTTAGAATAATACAACCGTTTGCCAGGCAACACAAACGGGACCAGCAAATCGTCTGATTGTGCTGTTGCTCTTCCAGCTACTACAAGCGATCATTCAAACGTTATATTGACAAGGAGGAGGCAATCAGGTTGCCCTTTGTTTGTTTGTCTTATTTCTGAACTTTTTCCCCATATTCCCTTCATATTATACTTCTTTGAGCTTTCCTTATCAACATCGTTCCCATCACATAACCTAAACTGCAGGGCCAGTTACTAGATGCCGTCGCTCAAAAAAATCTAAGATTGATGAAATTCCTAAAGAATCTTTATTGCTGCCTGATGCTCCTGATTGTCAATATTGTGGAGCTAAAAGATTTCATTTGGAACCCCCTAGCTTTTGTTGTTCCCAAAGAGAAATTTCTATTGTTGCTCCTGCAATGCCTTATGCTCTAAAGCGTTTATTTATAGGAAATGATGAAGAATGCGAGCATTTTAGAAGATTGTCTCGTACTTATAACAATAACTTGTCCTTCACCTCATTTGCTGCAAAGTATGACCCAGAATTGACAAGGAATGCAATGGGAGTGTATACCTTTCGTGTTCAGGGACAGGTTTATCATTTTCTAAACAGTTTGTCACAGCCTGATCATAAGCCTTGTGGGATCCATCTCTACTTTTTTGATACCGATGAAGAATTGACCAAGCGAGTCGCTACTTCTGATAAGTTACGTCAGAGCACTTTAAAGCTTCTGATGGACATACTTTCTCATAATCCTTATGCTAGATTCTTTAAGGATCTAAGGGATGTTCCAGATCTTGAAAAGCATAATATTGTGCTTAACTGTTTTCCTGGCCTTGACCAGCGTATCTATAATCTTCCTTCTACTTCTCAAGTTGCCGCTATATGGACTGAACATGATGATGAATCAGTCAATAAGCAAGCGCATATTCTCGTTTATAGCCACTCAAATGCTGCTCACAAGGTCCAGCATTATTATGCTTGTTATGACCCTTTGCAGTATCCTCTCTTATTTCCTCGTGGTGAATCTGGATGGCACCACGGAATTAAACGAGTCTATAAAAGAAAGCGAACTGATCATTCCTGTGATGAAGAGGTTATCATTGATCCCTCTTCTGTACAGGAACCAGCCCAACTTATGGATTTAGAAAAGAGAGGCAAGTACATCTCCTAGCTTTTATAATTTCCAAGTTCCACGGTTATCAAAATAAACTTTTGTTTACATGTAGCGTTTTTTCATTTCCTATAGCTGCTGATCATAGAAAGAAGGATGAACATACTGTATCAGCTAGAGAGTATTACTGCTATAGGTTCCAGATAAGGAAAAATGATGAATCCATGCTATTGCATACTCTTAGATTGCTGCAGCAATTTTCTGTTGATTCCTATGTAAAAATTGAAACGTCTCGACTGGATTTTCAGCTCAAGAGGCAAAATGACGTTCGAACAGAAATCCTTGCAGGAGTATTGGATAGTGTTTCCATTGGTCAGAGTGAAGGCTCAAAAGTTGGTCGCAGAGTGATATTACCAGCTTCTTTTATCGGTGGGCCAAGAGATATGAGGCGGAGATATCTTGATGCAATGTCATTAGTACAAAAATATGGAAAGCCGGATATTTTCCTCACCATGACATGTAATCCAATGTGGAAAGAAATTCAAGATAATCTGCAATTTAAGGAAAAACCTCAAGATAGGCCAGATCTTTTGTCTAGAGTATTCAGGGCAAAATTTGAAATGCTCAAGGCTGAACTTTTAGACAGAAAAATTTTTGGAGAGGTCGCTGCATGCGTTTACGTTATTGAATTCCAGAAACGTGGCTTTCCTCATGCTCACTTGTTATTAATCTTGAGACCACAATTCAAGCTGCTTAATCCTGAGTCATACGATAGAATAGTTTCTGCTGAGCTCCCTGATCCTAAGCAGTTCCCTCATTTGTATTCTCTTGTTCTTAAGCACATGGTTCATGGACCTTGCGGGGAAATGGGCAGGAATAGCCCTTGTATGAAAAATGGTAGCTGTAAAAATCATTATCCAAAAAACTTCTGTGAACACACAACTCATGCCGAAGACAGCTATCCATACTATAGGAGAAGGGAAAATGGCAGAAAGATAACTGTCCGCAGGTTTGAACTTGACAATAGATGGATCATTCCTTATAATCCTTATCTTTTAGCCTTGTTTGATTGCCACATGAATGTAGAAATCTGTTCTACTTTGAAGCTGGTTAAATATTTATACAAGTACGTCTTTAAAGGACACGATCTTATCAGTTTCAAAATTATATCTGATGATTCCCGTCCTGATGTCGATGAAATTAAAGAATTCCAGCAGGGAAGATGGATTTCACCTCCTGAGGCTTTTTGGCGCATCTTTGAATTTAGGCTAAACGAGATGACTCCAGCTGTCTATACTCTCCAAGTTCACCTACCTGGGCAGCAGCTTATCACTTTCAACAAAAACTCAGACCTTTTGCAGCTACTGAGGAAAATTGATTTCTCAAAGACCATGTTAACTGAGTTCTTCAAGATGAACAAAACAAATGCAAAGGCTGAAACGTTGAAGTGCTTTTATAGGGAATTTCCAGAACATTTTGTTTGGTCTTTTAAATTTAAAACTTGGACTGAGAGAAAGCGTAAAAAAGCCATTGGAAGGCTGGTCACGGTCAGCCCTCGTGAAGGAGAGAGATATTACCTTAGACTCCTGCTAACTCATGTTCGAGCACCTACGTCATTTGATGACCTGTTAACTATTAATGGCCAAAAAATGAATTGCTTTAGAGATGCTGCTTTGGCCCTTGGACTTTTACAGTCTGATACATATATACAAGAGACTCTTGAAGAAGCAGTTGTTTTCCAAATGCCATCCTCTTTGAGACTGTTATTTGCTACTATTCTTGTTCATTGTGCTCCAGCGGATCCTAAGTTTCTTTGGGACAAATTTCAGCTAGATCTCTCTGCAGATTACCAGCGATCCCAACATCTTTGTTTTTATACGGCTGAAGAAATTAGAAATAAAGTCCTACAGGAAATTAAAAGAATGGTCGAACAAATGGGTAAAAGCTTTGCTGACTACCACTTAGCTGTAAACACTTCAGCAGATGTTCACTCTGATCAGCTAACAAAGGAAATTGAATGTGAGAGGAATATTGAAGTTCTGGCAGAGGATCTTCTAATGCCTTTTAGATTGAATGTTGAACAACGGCATGCCTATGATTTAATTCTCCAGTCAGTTTTCTCTCCTGTTGGCCAAAGTTTTTTTATTGATGGCCCTGGAGGAACTGGCAAGACCTTCCTATATAGGTCTCTTCTAGCTACTTTGAGATCCCAAGGCCACATTGCCATTGCGGTTGCAACGTCAGGTGTCGCAGCCTCTATTCTTCCAGGAGGAAGAACAGCCCACTCTAGATTTAACATACCGTTAGATTTTTCTAGAAATAAAACCTGCCAGATTAGTAAACAGGGCAGTATTGCAAGATTACTTTTTCAATCAAGGTTAATCTTGTGGGACGAGGCTTCAATGGCCAAACGAGAAACTGTTGAAGCCTTTGATGGTTTGCTTAGAGATATAATGGACTGTGACGATCCATTTGGAGGAAAAATAGTTGTTTTCGGTGGCGATTTTCGTCAAACTTTGCCAGTTATCAGACAGGCTACAAAACAGGTTCTTATAGAATCTAGTCTTCCTAGCTCTCATTTGTGGTCTTCCATGCAAAAGCTCCAGCTGGTACAAAATATGCGAGCCATCTTAGATCCAGCATTCTCAGAACTCCTATTGAGAATAGGAGAAGGAAGAGAAGCTGTTGATAGGCATGGTGAAATAACTTTACCTTCTGAGATGGTCATTCCTTATACTGAAAAAGAAGAATCTTTGAACAGGTTAAAGAATTTTCCCTTCCAAGTCCTGCTTTTATCTGGTCATTCCTCTGTAGTTGAATATTTATATATTCTTACTCAGCTTTCTTACAAACAGGTTGCTTCAATCTGTTTTTCCGGATTTAACTATGTATTCAAAAGATCCTTATGGTATGATCAATAGATGTGTCCTTGCTCCAAAAAATAGCTCAGTGGATGAAATAAATGACCTAATGATCAGAAGATTTTCGGGAAATCTTCATGTCTATGTCAGTTCTGATAGAACCGTTGATCCACGACATCAAGGAGACTATGAAGATTTCTTGAATTCTCAAAATCCAAAAGGCCTTCCTCCTCACAAGCTACTGCTCAAAGAAAATTGTCCAATCATGCTTATAAGAAACCTGAACCCTACAGAAGGATTGTGCAATGGTACACGACTCATTTGTAGAGAGCTGAGGCAGAATACTATCTGTGCAGAAATTGCTTTTGGTCAGCATCAAGGAAAGAGAATTTTCCTCCCTAAAATTCCTTTACAAGTGTCTGATGATGACAAAAATGGCCTGCCATTTATAAGAACACAGTTTCCTGTTCGTGTTTGTTTTGCCTTGACAATCAACAAATCCCAAGGGCAAACACTAGATTATGTTGGAATCTACCTTCGCGAACCAGTTTTTTCTCACGGCCAACTATATGTTGCTTTATCTAGAGTTAAAACTTCTGCAGCACTTAAAGTTCTTATTCTGCCTGGAACTTTTGATGGTATAAAAATAGATTGCAAGACTAGAAATGTAGTATTTCAGGAAATACTTCAGCTAACTGAACACTAGCACTGCATGTTACAGTTATTTAAAGTTAAGGTTTGTTCTCCATGATTATTATTTAGTTGTTATAATACCTGCAATGCAATTCTCTATTCATACTCACATTTCATAGATATTTCCTTTATTGTTTTCCATTCAGCATGGACAAGCTCTTATCCATAAAAGAAATTGTACCTGATATGCAAGACTGGTCATGCAAAGTTATTGTTCAGGAAAAACAGCAAGTTACCCAATCAATGTCGACGCCAACAAAGAAGCAAAAATTTATTTTTGTTGATGCAGAGGTAGATAGATACAACCTCTGTATTTAAAATTTCTGTTGATATTCTATTCGTATTCACAACCGATTGATTCTTGAACATTTTTCTTTATGCAACAGGGACCAAAAGTTGAAGGCCTTATTTTCAACCATGACATTGCTAGGGTCGGACCAATCTTGCAGGTCTACAAAAAATACAGAATAGCGAATGCTGTGGTTAGACCAATCCACCCAAAATATCAAACAGCTGAACTCACAATACAGTGGATGCTCACTAGTAAAACTGTCATTGAAGAGGATGCTGATGACGAAGATATAATGCCTGTCAAATTTAACTGCACTCAATTCACAGACTTGGCACAGTACATGGATCATAAGGATAAATCTGTGGGTATGTATGTAGTATATTACACATATATCATGAATTTCGACTTAGAACAGCTTTTACAAGAACGTTTCCCTTTGACAGATGTTCTTGGAATTGTTATTGAAGCACAGGACAGCAGGATCATTAATAAAAATTTCAAAGAATCTGTTGTTCAGAAATTCGTCCTTGTCAATAAACAGTATCCTTCCCTTTCTACTGCTCTTCAAACTTTTACTTAGCTCCATTTTCATTGTTTTTTATATGTCTTATCTATCTTAACAGCTGCTTATTGTCTTCGTTTTAGATCGCAAACTGTCATGCTTTCCATGTGGGACGATTTCATCAAGAATGAAGGCCAACAGATATTATCTGACATACACAACTACCCTGTCATCATATGTCGCAGGCTGAAAGTTAGCAACTATAATGGTAATTCTGCATCTGTACATCTTCGTTTTAATTCCCATTTCCATGAAAAAACTAATACACCAGCCTTGCCAACGTATCATCATTCTTAATCCTATAGGAGTTGCGCTGTCGACATGGTTTGATTCGGCGATCCTTGTTGACCCTCCTGTACAGGAAGCAAGAGAATTAAAGAACTAGTATTGAATAATTATTTATGTCATGTAACCAATTGATCATCTATAATCAATTGTTTCCATTACTATTTCCATCTCGTCTATCACAGGGCGATGAGAAATACCAACCTACTTGCAGCAATCATTGATGAAAAAAGCTATATTAGGTATAACCCTAACATATCAGTGAAAGCAGATCAGAAAATCACTTTAATTTCAAATGTCAGACCATCACAGAAGGTTCAGCACTTTTTCCTCTAATCTGTCATTTGACTATCCATTTACATATTAACATATGAGTTAAAACAGTGCCTTTCAATGTTGGCTTTTAGAATATATGGGTTAAAGCAAGGTTCTCTTTTCAGCACATATTCCAGAAATACTGGTATATGAGCTGTAAAAAATGCTGCCGGGGTACTGCTGTTGCAGATGGAGTTATTTTTATGTGTAATACATGCAAAGAAAAGCATCCTGCTCAGCCCAGGTAGTTACTTTAAAATACATTAGCGTATAAGTTCCGCTTGCTCATTATTGACCTTTTGCTTAATAGACATACCTCACTGAAATTTACATGCATCTATAGGTGTCGCTTTGATATCGATTTATGTGATCATACTGGTGCCATCACAGCTTCTGTGTTTGGAGAACAAGCAGAAAAGCTGCTAACCTTCACTGCTTTTGAAATAATGGACCATTTTAAGCAGGCATGTTCTCCTTTAAAAAAATGACTGTCAAATTATTATTATTTTCATTTAATTCTTATTGCAGTAGCCATCTTATTGTGCATATAATCCTTATTCATTTCCTTATTTTTTTCCTCCATGTTTTCTTTTCATAGAACATTGAACTCCCTCTTGAGGCTGTCCATAAGGAGCTGGAGTCAAAGTGGTTTCTGGTGCACATAAAACCAGTGCAAACTCAAATGGCTGATGCAAAGCAGCGTTATACAATTATCTACTACTCTGAGGTTCTCGATACTAATGTTGTTCAATCGCCAACTCAATGCAAAAGTGATACTTTATTAATCGATCTCCAGGCTGACACTGCTACCACCAACACTTCAGGTATCGCCAACTGAGCAGTAATCTTGTACAGTACCAATCCATCAACAAAGCCTTTATTTCCTTCTCAAAGCAGAAATAATTGTTCATAAACACCAGTTCAAAAAATCCTTTCTTCTTCTACTTATATTAAACAATTGAATAAATGTTTATTTATCATTGTTTCTTACTATTTTGCCTTTCTTAACAAAATTGATTTTACTACAGAATCTGCACCTGTTAAAGAAACCAAACCAGCTTCAAAGGCTAGACAATGTCTAACTGAAAAACTTGAGCTGTTAGCTGATGAAAGCAATAGTGGTTCCCACAGTGCCACTGAAAGCTCCAAGAAGAAGGCAAAGCTCATTTAGATTGCTGTTACTTACTTTTGTATTGATAACGACGAATAGTTAGCACTATTGCACGTTGTTATCAATTAGATTTTGTTCAGCACTCTGTTCTGCTGGAGAAGCCATGCTACCTATGCTTGATCCCTTTCTTTTCACCTTTATTTTATTTGGTATTTTATTTTACCAGGGGAACTATGCTGCCAGTGCTTGATTCCCTTTCTTGGAACTTACAGCTAAAATTAAAAAACTTTTATGTCTTGTTCTGCTGATTTTCTGACTAGACATTTTACTGCCATTTACCTTTTTTCACCTATTCAATCTTTACATTTCAATTACATGCTCGTTGCTCTCTAGTTACAGCAGAACATAACAATCACAATTTTACTCTAAAGTTATCTAGTTCTCCATTAATTATTCAATAGATATAATGGATATACTATCAATTATAACGTATACTTGTCATTGCATGAGCATCCTCAGCGCCTAAGCTATTGATCCAACACAAACCTATTATATTTGTTGTGCTGTAATAAACAGTCGTTACTTAGTAGTATAAATATATAAACCTGTTCCATCTTCCCTTCATTCTTTATATGTGCATGTATTTACTTTCTTAACTTAACACATCAAAGAGCAGATTTCTCCCTGACTTCACCAACAGGTTTTTCCTACTAATGTCTTTTGTTATGCATTCATAGCTAAAACTTATACAACTACATTCACCAACTGCTATCAGTCATACATTTTTCACTTTTGCTTCTTAAACAATAGATCCTTCATGGCCGAAACATCTACTGTTTCTGTGGATTCGTCTCACATCACAGGCAATGCTCCACAAACATATTGCTTTTTTATCAGATGCAAGAACAGAGGACAGGTAATAATATTCGTCTGCATTGGAAAAGCTTTCTTAAGGTCTATTCTTCAATTTGTGTTTAAACATGAGCTCCCTTTTTATGCAACATACAGCCTTTGCCTCTTGCATTTCAAATATTGCTCAGACAACATGATGACAATACGATCACGTTCAGACATGGATTGCACAGATGGACCATCTCAGTTAGAAATGACTGCTTTGAAGAAGGGTGGCTGGAATATTATCACCAGAACATTACCAAAGAACATGATATGTTGTTGCTTCGACATGCTGGAGATCTAATTTTTGATATTATTCATTTCTGTGAGCTGAAAAAACAAGTTTATCTCCGATGGACAGTTTCCCTACCAAATCTTTTGCATCAGCAAAGCAGTATAGGTTCACAAATTATATTTACCTTTGTAACTTAAAATTCTATATGTACCACTTAGTATATCTTACACTATCATCCTTTCGTCTTAGCAGATCCTACCTTTTTATCGCTGCATCAACAAATTGTTTCCTCATCACTGAGCCCAGCTTTCTCTCAAGAATTGTCCAATTCAATATGCTTTTATCAACCGTTCGACTCAGCATATCCAAGTTCCTTGGTAATGATATTTCCTGCCCAACATTTGTAGGCAGGTTTCATCCAGCAGAATAATATACCCTTCTTTATAAACTTGCTTACATTTTCTTATGTCTAGAAACTCCCTCGGTTTGTTGATCACTTTCTAAACGGTGAGAGAACTCCAACCATAGTTCTAAAAACTGGCCACAAGATCACTGAAGTTGGAATAAAAGGCAACCGGCTCAAACGAAATTGGAGAAACTTTGTACTAGACCATCATCTACAGCATAATGACACCCTTGTCTTCGTTCCAGAATCAGAGACAAGTTTTGCTGTTCTAATCTTTGATAGTAATGGAGTTGAGAAGATTTTCCCTTGGTACAATATATTTTCGTTGTATTTTTATGGTGGACGAATATCCACTTACATATGTAATGCTCAATTAAATACATGATCAACTTATTGTTAGCGTCAAAAACTTATTCTGCCAAGGAATATATTCCATTACTGCAAAAAGTTATTAGATTCCTGACAATGCAATGAACTATCTGAACCAAACATCACGCATGACCCAACACTGATCAGCCAAGCTTTTCTTTCTGCCTACAATATTCCTTTACTGTGGATTAAATTTGCAATATCTATTTGTATGTTGCAATACAATTTCATGCATTCAAATACATTTCCTTTTTTTAATTAATTTAAATTATGGTATTTACTAATTCACTATGACAATTATAACGAATCCTGCACTTCATATATACAATTATGGCCCCTGCTTATGTTCCTTTACATATGAGCATTACCGGCCACAGCCATCTTACTTTGCAGGTCTCTAAATTATTCGTTCACCTTATGCACTAATAAAAAGTTGCTCACTTTAAATGAAAAGTTCTAAAATAGAAACAGACAAAATACCACCACCCCAACAAATGTTTCTTCAGTACATACATTACAATGATGGCTTTCCAGCTTGACGCCTGACAATCTGCTTACTCGTTCTGTTTTCAACAGCTCAATCACCTTATTACTCACATTTTCATTACCTACCACGCCTCAAATCATTTACCATTTCTCTACTAGATATTCATGACCTGCAACCAATAAATTACATTTAATTTCTTCTTCAAATATCGAGCACACTCACTCCTCTCTTCAATTTACATTCTCTTGCAGCATACCCCAAAAATGAACCCTTCTAGCATGCCTTTGTCTGCTATTCATCCGTCGTTGAAAGAGTGGGGAGTTATTGTCCAAATAATTGAAGCAACTCATATTAAATATAACTCAACTCTTCAGCAACATTATCGAACATTTGTCCTAGCTGACACAGAGGTGATATATATCCAAGCCTTCCTTTTACCTTCCTATCATCAAATTAAATTCTGATGCAATTTAATACTTGCTAATCACAGGGTACTACAATTCAAATGCATGTTCCTCATCACATTTTAGATCAAAGAACAGAATTGCTTGTCCCCTTTAAAAAATACTACATCTCTGGGGCTTTTGTTTCTCCTCCAAACCCTCATACTACCATCACTGAATATCCATTTCATTTCGTTGCTACCGAAGATACTTTAATTCAAGAAATTCCAGAGGCTGGTCAGCCTTCTCTTCCTCTTCATTTCCAGCTACATTCATTCTCTGCATTTGCCGTAATTGCTGACACTGATGAGCTTATAAGTAAGTTAACGCTCATACCATGCAATATATTTTCAGGCTGCCAAGAAATTTCTAGCATAGTCAATATATTTTTTAAAACTTTCTTAGATGTCATGGGAATTGTACTACAAATGCTTTACCTGTCAAAACTATCACCTCTGAGGGAACAACGTCCATTGCTCGAGACTATGTCATTGCCGATCAAGAGTAATAATCTTACCTGCTAATTCAATTTCTTATTCCATGCTTTATATATACAAATAAACTGTTCACAAAAACATTTATTCTTCCTGTGTTACGAGCATGAGACCATTCATCTTAACTTTGAAGAATGACTTCGAAGAAAACAATGGTCCTGCAATTGCAGCTGCTGAGAACCATTTTCCAGTCATCATTGCCATAAGAATGAAAGTCACAACACAAAACTGTAACCAAATACCTACTATCTATTATTTACAAAATGGCAACACATTTATTAGCAGAAAAACTTTTCCGTTCTTCTTATGGTTGATTTTTTCTTCTTTTTTTCCGCTTAAATACCAGATCTTAGCCTTTCAACTCAAGATTCAACTACTATTTTGATAGCTCCAATTGTGCAACAGGCAACAGATCTGCATCGCTGGTCAGAATTTTTTAGACGCTCTACATCATTCCAATTATTCCATGCCAGCTTAACTTTTCCTTTCTTATTTTAGGTATCATTACAACGCAACTCAGCTAGCACAGATGGTCCATGATCACAGTTATGCTAATCCGCGCATCCTTCTTCCTCCCCCTCATCACAATCAGATCCATGACATAGCCGCTCTACTTCACTTCGTAAAATTCTTATACTACCGTCCAATTTCACATCTAAACTTCTTTATTATATTTACTCATTACTATGTCCCATTTCCTCTTCCTAATTCTTTTATTTTATAGAAGCCAAAGACTGCATGGATAAAAGGTGTCGTCGAGCTTGATTCTAAACCTCAAAAATTAACCTATATAGCTTGTCCCAACTGTTACCACCCAGACAGCTGTATAGATGAGCGAAAAATTATCTGCAAATACTGTCAAGCTAATATTGATCTCCAACCCAGGTACTTATACTTAAAAATAATGTGCACTGCTTATATTAATCAATCTAAACCTCCAATCACATATGCATTAGTTTATTGATTCCAGAGCTTGTATTTCAATTTGCATAACGGATTCAACTGGCACTCTATATCTTACTGCTATGGCATCTGAAGCCGAAAAGCTAGCTCAATTTTCTACCGCTGAGCTATACTATTTGCAATCAGAGGTAATTATCAATATTTTTTTATACAGCACTTGTTTTCCTCTCTTTTTTTCGCCAACTTATGTTTCTTTCTTACTTTATTCGCACCAGAACATAAATATGGCTCAGCACCTCCAAACAATTCTCCACGGAAAAATCATTGTATGCTACGTCAAACCCTCAACTCCAAAGTTCAGAATGATGAGACGCTCAACTTATGAAATAATCACTTCCTACACTATGGATGAAGTTCATGACATTGACGACCTCAACATCAATAATCTCAACATTAATAACTGAAGATCTGCTTATTATGTTTTTAAAATCATGCATTTTCCAATCAACAATGTACACTCATTACTTGTAATATTTTTCCCTTATATCTTAAATATACTCTTCATTGCAGTTTTAGATTTCCAATTTCTTATTACTTTACACGGCAACACTGGGCATACTAATCTTAGAAATCCACACCGCGCGTAAGCGCGGTGCACACCTCCTAGTATGGATATAAGCTGTTACGTTATGCATAAGTCATGGGATGGTTGTTTTGATATTACCAACCATGAACAAATGAACCACAAAACAAACAACAGAAACTGAATATACAGCTTTCCATAAGCAAAACGAGGACATATAAAAACAGATTATTTGATACTTGTGATGCCCATTCGTATATAGGCTTACAAACAGCTATAAAAAGAAGCAACATCCCAGCCCAAATCGTGAAGTATTCAATCATCTAAGGCCGCCTCCCAAAGGGTTGTCCCCCGCGGTAGTTGGTGACTGATAGACACCTGGGCCTATCTTTACCTCTGTGAGATTGGCAACTTTACCCCGAAATCCATCTGCACGAGACCAGAGTACAACATATATAAAACGATAAACCAAGTTATCAACATAAGTAGATAACGTGCCAACACCATTCAGCCAAAAGTTTCGTCGTCCTCTCACATGCTGTGCATGTGGGTTGGAAGCATTATGTTGTTTGCGCTTCGCGCGACGGCTTTCACTCTGTTCTCATCTTCTCCTTTGGCAGTATCCCATGCATGTGCCTTCTGCTGCGTTGTCTGCTGCATTTCGAGACTTGTTTCTGTGTCTGGCAGTATCCCATGTCTCTTCTTCCCACTACCTTCTCTCTCTCCTTCTTTTGGACACTGTTGCTCTGTTGCTTATCCGGCTGTTCTGAGCCTTGGTACAAGAGCCTGTTGAGATATCCAGTGCTTTTCTTACCATGCAAGGAACATCGAGCCTCTGTGGTCCAAATCATCTGCCATCCGTTTGGTTCTCCTCCTCCTCCGTTGTAAGTTTTCTTCTTCTTCCTTTCCGGTGAGGTGCAGTCTTCGCTGTGAGTTTTCTCTGTAAGTTTTAGCCTGAAGTTGATGTTTTTATTCTCTGTTCTTTGTTTCCTTTTTCGAACCACGCAAGGAGCATCGAGCCTCTGTCTCTCGCGTTCTCTGGGTTGTAGTGGTCCAAATCAACTTCCATCCTTCTGGTTCTCCTCCTCCTCCTCCATTGTAAGTTTTCTTCTTCTTCCTTTCCGATGAGATGCAGTTTTCGCTTTGAGTTTTCTCTGTAAGTTTTAGTTTGAAATTGATATTTTTGTTCTTTGTTTCCCTTTTCGAAGATCTTTTGTTTTGCTCTCGGGAGAGGTACGATCTTGCCATCCGTTTGGTTCTCCTCCTCCTCATTCATTGTAAGTCTTCTCCTTCCTTTCCGGTGAGGAGCTAGCAGTCTTCGTTTCTCTGTAAGTTTAGCCTAGAATTGATATTTTCGTTCTTTGATGCTTCCCTAGGACCTCTTTTCCTCCCCTTCCGAAGACCTTCTGTTTTGCTCTTGGGAGAGGTACGCTCTTGCTCTTGCTGAGTTGTGTGTTTGGATTTCTTCCCTTCTACTTCCGCTATGTTTGGTTTGGTGGTTCCAGTGTCTGGTCTGCAGGGGTTTGCTATTGGCCTGTGTTCCTGAAGGCCTCTGTGATATCTGCCTCAGAAACAAGAAAAACGTATCCCTCTTTCTATGGTGTCTAGAACCATGCGTAGTTGTGCGTTTTGTCATGTGCCGTTTTGGTCTCTGGAGTGTTGCGTGTTTTTTGGGTCCCTGCCCTTTGATATTTGCCTTGTGTCCTCCGAAAAATTGTCGTTTTTGCGTCAAAAAAAAAACTCTGTTGTACTTTGTTCCTATTCTTCTCTGTGTTTTTTGGGCTGGAGTTGTTGTGTTGTCGTTTATCAACATAAGTAGATAAAATGCTAAACCACCCAAATGTTGTACCCAATATTTTGGTGGCTTTTCAACCGACTTAAGGTTTTCTGCCTGAAGCTTTTTACGATTTTTCAACACGTTTTGTCTTTCTTTTCATCCTATAGACTATTCTTTACCAGATTACTGGGTCGATCAAGCCTACCATCTTTCACTTAGGACCTATTAGCTGGTTTATCATGCCTCCTATAATTTATTCTCCTATTTTAATGAATATTCTAAACCATATTAGAAACAAAAATGTAAAAGAAAGGGTTTAAGATAATGCAATAAGATAAATTGAAAGGTGACGAGCAAGGCTGTGTATATCAAAAAATATTTATTATTGTGTATCAATGCTTTGTTGATAGATACAAATGGACATATTTATTCATTTTTTTTATCAGTATTCCCACTCTAATTGATGCATCTTCTAGATTGCACTGTCCTACCATTTGTTTACTATGGTGCAATTTACTTGTTTTAAATTTGCAGGCTGGACCTTTTGTATATGACATTTTCTGGGTCTTTTTTACCCCATAAATGGTTAGTATTGCTCCTATCAAGATAAGTGTGTCATCTAATTGTGTTCTGTATATCTTTTAAAAATTCTTGTTCTTGGATTCTATCTATCATAGTTTGCAACCAAGTGTAACAATATATACTTTCTACAGGTTTTGTCCCCAACGGCTGACTTTACAGTAATTCCTGGTATAACTTATATTCTAATTGTTGTAATAGTTGTTGTCAGTTTGCCATCCTCATTTTGGCTCTGTGTTGGGAGTCCATGGCTGAGTTTTTGAATTTGATGTTCAACTATTTTTCGTCCTCGACTGCTTATAAGGGAGCACATGTATCCGGTGATGAGATTCGTCATTTTTAATTCTGAGTATCTCTACAGCATTGCATTTTTTACAATCTGAAATAATTGTGCAGCTTTTCGTTTTCATCTCTAAGCTTCTTATTTGGTTTGTTGGTGATCCCTTGTGATGTGTGCATGATTCTAAATTGTATGAAGACATACTTGAAAGCGTGCTAAGTAAAATCTGCATCTGTAATTTCTGTATCTCAGGCATTTTTGGCTGTGCACGTCGCTTGGAATGGGGAAGTGAAACCAACAAGTCTTTTGTGATCATGAATTCATTTTATTAACTGTTGTTAAATGCTGCACTTCTTTCTTTCCTGGTGTATTATTATAGCGAAATGACGTTGTGAATGCCTTTGGCAGATACTTTTAAATGGCTGGCTCATAGCTACTTGATTCTAAACTTTTGCAACTAGGACAATGAAAATAAAACTAGAGGTAGCAACCGGCAATACCGAATACATGAAGGTATTATTGTTTACTTTTTTGGAGTATGAATTTTTTCATGTGCTCTTCTCTGAAGGTTTGAGTTTTGCTTGCATATTTCTTATGTATGATTGAACGACATTAAGGGTTACCAATAGAATGTTTAATTTTTGGACTGAAATTTTTTTATGAATTCTTCTCTGAATGTGCGAGTTTTGCTTGGCACATGCAGCATGAGTGAACCACATTTTTTAGATGGCCTGGGCTACCGATTGAACCTTTTAATTATAACAACCTTAAACAAGAAGAAAATTATAGTCAAAAGTTTTTAAGTTTTATAATCTATCGTGCCACATTTTAGTTCAATCACAGTACTGGTTCTGAGTACCTTAATCTTGTAAATAAGTTTATTTTTATTGCTTACCAGTGAGAAAGGCGCTTTTAGATGGTTTTTCTGTTATTGGTGGAGATTATGTTATTGATCAAAGGTGATTCCCTCCGTGTTGCTATTGTTGGCTCCTGTATTTTTTTGACATTGCTGACACCTTGTTGTTTATGTTTGTTGCTATAGTAAGAAGCTTGTTCTGCTGACGTTGTTTCGTGATTTTTGAGACTGAAGTGGGATGGACCAAAGTAGATGCTATGGGATCTGTTGAGTCCAATCCAATTATTGTTGGTATTAGACTCAGAGTGAAACCCTGATAATTGTGAGATCTGTTTCTATGTATATTCATGGTTCCTTAGTTAATTTGTGTTAGGCTGTTGTGTTACTGTTCCTTAGTTAATTTGTGTTGGGCTGTTGTGTTACTGGTCACTGTACTATCATTTTCCTTGGTACTTTTCCCTTCTGGATTTTAAATCACGGATTGTTTGCTAAGTCACAACAAGCTTTTACCATAGTAACCCCTATCTATTCAAATTCATTTCATTTATCTATAACTTTGTTCCACGACAATCATGTAGTCTATTGAATTCAAATGTTGCTATATTAGCAACTACTCTTTCCCATTTTGCAACATCTTTCTCAATAGGTATGTTTTCTTTAGCTAATCTACTTTTTTGGTTGTAAGAAATTTGTAATCTTGCAAGTTGTATATGCAATATGACGGGTATTTTACATACGTACAAGTTAAAAAACTGAATTACACCCGTTCACTGCAAGTATACAGATCAACTAGTAGTTTAGGGTATATATCGGATCGATCCCACAGGGAAGAGTGAACAATTACCGGTATTACTAAAACTTCTTTATTATTTAGACTATCAATAAATTATAACAAATTTAACCTACTGAAATTATACAAAATAACAAATAAAAGCTCCTTAGGTTGTGGTATCCCTAACTACTCATGCAAGTGCTATATTTGGATCATTGAGTACTACATCTAGGCTAATTATGGTGTAATTTCCTTATGCATTTGAGTCCTACTTTCGTAGTGAATCAATTATACTTATAACTAATCCATACCTATTCTCATGGTTATGAAATTAGCTACAAGTTCATTTCTTCAGTGAAATTACATGAAATGAATCACTAAAAACCACAATAGGTGCACCTCTACTTTCGTGAGTGTACTCCCTATGTTTAGCACTTCTTGAACTAATGTTAAATCTCAATTTTCATTGCAGAACAACACCTTAGATAATCACAATTAATGGTACCAGATTAATCATGATTTAAAGAGCCAAAGTACTAAATAATTTGCTCAAATCATAGCAGTCAAATAGCCAAATAATAAGCAATAACAATCATAGAAAGTTCAACCAAATCCAAGGTATAAACTTTAAAAACACATATTAAACATAAAATCCAGAACTTGTATATTAACTAAACTTGGAATCAAGTACAAAAGATAAAGAGTTGAAAAGGAATGTAACCCATGTCACTTGAGCTCATCACCTTGCCTTCTTCATCTCCATCTTAATCCTAGTCTAGCAATATACAAGAGTGGATGAACTACACTAGCTAAACTATCCTGCACTAAGGAAATGGAAGAACTACATTTCTGCACTCCTCAAGCTTCTCCCGTATGTCTCTGAATATAAACTACTCAAAGGCTCTCTTTTTCCAAGTCAAATTCCAACTTTTGATTTCCAAATCTAACTTTGTTAGGATAATCAATAATCAATGTTTTTGACTTGAAAATAAGCCATCTTTATTGCCCTTTTGTCTTCTGAGGCATGTGCACCGAATTCTCTTGCAGATTGTAGCTGGAAAGTAGTTTGAACATAAGAGAATTGACTGAGCAAATTGCAGAATTGCGACCAGAAAACGCGCCTACACAAAACGCGGTTACAAGTCACGTTTTGTGTACTCGCGTATTCACTTTGGCCTTACTCCATCTGCGATTTTCTCTATCATAAAGGCCGAACTGGCTTTTGTGCAAAACACAAAAGTTGTAGCCCTTTGAGTTATCTTTCTAATGCTTCAAGAATCATCTAAATCGGAGCTTTGTAGCCTGAGATATGATCAAAATACTAAACACTGGTCAGAGCTCTGTTTCCCACTTTGGACAGCTGAGTTGAATTTCGGTATTTCAACTTTTGGACTATGAAAACGGCTGAATTGGACTTTGATGTCTCATACCAAATGTAGATCTCTTTCTTATCTATAAATTGGTATAAAGATCACCTCAATCCGATCAGTGTAGCTCCAGATATAGTCAAAATACTAAAACGTGTCAGAGTTGTCAAACCTGACTTTTCTTGATTCAAATTGCATTTTTCCTTTTACACTTCATATTTTATTTTCACCACTTTAATTCATCTTCAATCATCCAAATATCTTCTCAATGCACTTCATTTGATGATTGAATCATTAAACCTACAAAATATGAAGTTTTTACCATAAAAATCCATAAAATGCAATGTTTAGCCACTTTAACATAAAATGTAGTTTTTTACCAAAATCTTAGTTATTTTAGTTGTAAAACTAAATAATCAAACCAAAATTAACTAATAAAATGTACTTAAAAATAAGTAAAATAAACTCTTATCAAATACCCCCACACTTGAACCATTGCTTGTCCTCAAGCAATAAAAAAAATACAAACCAACAATGATCCAAAATTTGAAAATAAACATATGTAGCATTTCAACTTCATTTCCTCAAAACAAAGTAAATAACCATTATGCAATTATTCAATTAAGTTCAAGTACTCATAATATCAAGTAAAGGAGAGCCAATTATACCACCATTATAACAAATTCAAGTCAATTTCTCATCCTTAACCAATTTCATACGCAAGTAACTCATATGGCCAATAATATGCTTTCTAAACCCATGATCATCTTCTTATTTAATTTAAAGAGGGATTTATTTATATAATATAGCTAAATATTACTTAAGTTGTGAAAGTATCTTTTTATGCGAGGATCGATATTTTTAGATGAAGATCACCGGTTATTCAACACTTCACATACTCAAGTTGCTTTGCATACTCTTAATTCAAGTACCGTTTTACGCGAAAGTCGACATTTTTAGATGAAAACTCCCGGTTACTAAGTACGAGAATCATTGGAGTAGAATAAATCTTATTTTCTTATTTTCTTCTTTTTTTCATTTTTTTTTCATTTTTTTGTCTTCTCTTTTTTTTTTTAACAGCAAAGATAATAATAATTTCCTCAAAAGAATAATCATGAGAAAAGTATTGTACTTAGTGAGCATATTTATCACTTAACTTATAAAATCTAATAAAGAGAGGAAATTTCATTAAATATGCAAAAAAAAAATAGGCATAATTTTCTCCACTTTACAAGATATACTTTCCTACAAATGCAAAATTATAATCACATAATAGTCATTTCCAAGTTAATGAGAAAAGAAGTGCTTAAGCCAAATATATTTATCTCAAATGTAGAAGGTGCCTTGAACTACTAATGGTATGGAAATTGTTACCCCTTGGATAAAATAAAAAAAATTTAAAAATTGTTGAGGCAAGTTTGCAATTTTGGACAAGATTTTGGAAAAATTTTGAATTTTAACACAAGTCCAATATTTGCAACTAATAAGTCAATCACATACAATATATATAATCTCAATTCTCCCCCCACACTTAACATACACATTGTCCTCAATGTGTAAAAAGGAAAAGGGTTAAAAACAAAAAAGCCCCCTGTGATAAACCTAATACACAGAAAAGCCCCCCATGGTTTCAAAATATACAACACGACCCCTCATGCTTTGAACTAAATTGTAAAGGTGACGGAATCCGTTAAACTTGACGGAATCCGTTAAACTTAACGGAAATGACATATTGGAACCTAAAAAAAATTTTTTATACCTAATTTTTATCAAATATACCTATTCTACCCCTTAACTCTCAATTCTCTCTACTTAGAAAATAAAATAAATGATTTTTTGAGCTATTTTTTTGTTGAATTATATCAGCGTATTTTGGTCATTTTGACCATTTCCGTTAAGTTTAACGAATTCCGTCACCTTTACAATTTAGTTCAAAGCATGAGGGGTCGTGTTGTATATTTTGAAACCATGGGGGGCTTTTCTATGTATTAGGTTTATCACAGGGGGCTTTTTTATTTTTTACCCAAAGGAAAATCAAGATAAAGAAAATTAATACTCCCCTATTGTTGTGATTGAATATGAAGCTTCAAGGTATATTGTTGTGCGTCTGTCTTCATCGCTTCATGAGTTCCATTTGGTAACCATTAGTGATATAAATCTAAAAATGAAAAATGAGAAACAAAAGTGATAACAAAGGCTTAAGAAAACAAAATGGAAATCCGTAACTTCAAACCCTTGTTTTCGTGATGTACCTATAAAAAATACACAATAAGCAACTCAAGGTACAAGAAAATATGTGAGGAAAAGAAGAAAAAGAGAATCAAGAAAGCTGCATTTTTTTTCTTTTTTTAAAAAAAAAGTGCTCAGAAAACGTGACTCATCAAAACGCATCTCAAGCTGCGTTTTGTGAAGTCGCGTTTCTTCACAAAATTTGCAGCATTGAAAAAGCGACTACGTGAGAAAACGCGACTTTAAGTCGCGTATTTGAACGCGCGTTTATGGTTTCTGAACAGGCTAGAAAACGCGACTTGGTAGAAAACGCGACTTCATGTCGCGTTTTGAAGGCGCGTTTTCTTCAGTATGGGTGATTGTATGAAAACGCGATTCACTGGTGCGTTTCCTTAAAAAAATGCGTTTTCTGCTGCGAAATTTAGCAGAAATTCAACTTTTGAATAATTACAAATGATACCCCAATTTCCCAAAATGCATCATAGATCATTTGTTTGCTAAAATACTCAATGCATACACATGTAAAATGATCAAAACATGCATTTTAACCCCTTGTAACGAATCAAAAACAACAATTACTCAAATCGAGGGGTTGAGTTCCTTGATCAAACTTCGTCTTTTTCACTTCATTTGGTCACTTTTGCTTTCATTTCCAATACCTATAAATGAAAAATAACGAAATAAAACATATAATTTAAACATAAAATCACACCAAAATAACATAAATAGCCAAAACATTGGGTTGCCCCCAATAAGCGCTTTTATTTATAGTCGTTAGCTCGACTATTGAACCTCATTTTTCAAGGAGGTTTGGTTAAAGAATAATCCACCATTTTAGGTCGTGGTGGATCATTAAAAGGTGACTTTATAGCAAAAGTCACATGTTCTAATGATGTGAGAAATGGAAGTGGCTTACCTCAATGTTTTAAAAACCGGACCGTTAATCGAACCGGTGAAGTGAAAGGGTCGAGGTTCAACCGGTCGGACCGGTTCAACCTCGGTTCAATGAAATTTTTTAAAAAATAATTTATATAAATATATATGTGTACAAAATAAGACATGTAATGGATAATTTAATACTTTATATGATGAAAAGTTTACTATTTTTGAATAATTTGGATTTTTAAAAATAAATTTTTTAAATTATAAGTTAAAACAAATAAATTTCATCTCAATTTCAATTATATCTACCAAAAAAATCTTAAATATAATCCAAAAATATCACAATATTTGAAATTATACAAAATTCATGTCTATGAGAATTTAGACATTGTGAACTTAAATTTTAATTTACATTTTGGAATTTAAATTTACAATTTAAAAAAGGAAGTTTGGAGTTCGAAGAAAATCAAGAGAATTGAAAATAGAAATGCAAATTTGATAAGAAACAAAAAATGAGATAAAAGTGAGTGGTTGTGATATTAAATAAATTGGGTTAAAGAAAAATAATTCTTTTTTAACTTTTTTAAATTTAATGGACAAAAACAAAATTAAAATATGGAAGAAAACATCAATAAATAAAAAATAAAGAGGTTTGATTAAAAAAATGAGTGGCAAAAGAAAAGATGATAGAGAGAGAGTGTGTGTGTGTGTGTGTGTTGAAGATTAAAAAGAAAGAGTCATGAAAGGATGATATTTTATAAAAAAAAATGGAACAAAAGAAATATGAGTGTTTGTTTTATATAAATAAGTTATCAAAAAAAACTAATAAGATGTGATAGTGCAACGGTTACTACATTGGTCTTCTATTACAAAGGTCTTGAGTTCGAATCTTGATAACTACATTTTGCAAAAAAAAAAAAAAGGAAAACTCAAAAACCGGAAATAACCGGTTCACATCCGGTTCAGCGGTTTCGCGGTCCGACCGGTTTTTGACCGGTTTCTTGACAAAGTCAAACCTGGCATTGAACCGGACCGGAGCCATGGCCGGTTCGCGGTTCAACCGGTCGAACCGGCCGGTCCGGTCCGGTTTTCAAAACACTGGCTTACCTATTCCAAGTGTTTAATAAATATTATCTTGAAAATACACCACTTGAGAACCTACCAATACGGATGCCATGAGAGTATCTTGGGCAGCAATACCCTTAGAACCTATACTTTCAATGCACTCCTCAAGAGGGGTGAAAAATGAGTCATTAAAACTCACCTCTTGAGGCTCAAATTTAGTTCCAAAGATATTATCTTGTGAAATGGATATTTGCTCATTAAAACACACTTGAGATTCATCATTTTCATCAAAATGTAACCCATTTTCACATACAACATTCCCACCATTCATGCTAGGATCATTTTGCAAATTATTAGAGGAAATAACTTCACACAATGCATTCAATTGCTCATGTATTCTACCAAAGTGAGAAGCTAATTCATCTATTCTTTCCTCAATCCTATCAAATTGGTCGGAAGTTGCATTTGCTAGCTTTTTCTATTGCTGAATCAAATTGATTAGAAAAATTTTCTACAGCTAGCTCCCAAGATGCATTAGAATCATTAGCTAATGGTTCACTTTCTAACTCCCAAGGCAGAGGTGCATTAGCTAACTTCGCTATTGCCAACTCCCAAGATGGTTTTGCTTCATATTGGACACTTTCAGGTTGGTAATCATAAAAATATGAATAATCACTATAAGTGCATTGATTATTCCAACCATAAGCAGAAGAATTCACCAATTAGCACTGTATTGATCAAAGTAAGGATTGTAATACTCTAATTCATCATAATAATCCATATTTTGTGCTTGCATACATGTATTAGTAGCATGATGACCTCCACACAAGTCACAAATCACATGATAAGAATTAAAAGCATTAACATTCCTCCTTTGTTCAATTTCATGCATAATTGTGTCCATTTGAACTTGTAACATCATTACATCAAATTTTGCCTTTAAGCACTTCAAACCATTTTCAAAAGACATACCTTTGGTAATTTCTTGGTTACCTCTATTGAAGGAGCTTTGCACTTGGTAACCATCCATTGCCAATCTTCCATTTCTCAAGCATTGTCCTCCAACTTGACCTACCCTTCTCATCACCAAAAATTGTTTTTAAACAACCTCAAAAGCAAAATTAGTAAGAAAAATAGGTAATGAAACACATACACACAAAAAAACACAACATAACATTAACACTATAACTAATAAAATGTCTAAACTAATAAAGTTGCTCTTCACACCGATATTACCAAATCTTCCCCGGCAACGGCACCAAAAACTTGACGGGTATTTTACATACGTACAAGTTAAAAAACCGAATTACACCCGTTCACTGCAAGTATACAGATCAACTAGTAGTTTAAGGTATATATCGGGTCGATCCCACAGGGAAGAGTGGACAATTACCGGTATTACTAAAACTTCCTTATTATTTAGACTATCAATAAATTATAACAAATTTAACCTACTGAAATTATACAAAATAACAAATAAAAGCTCCTTAGGTTGTGGTATCCCTAACTACTCATGCAAGTGCTATATTTGGATCATTGAGTACTACATCTAGACTAATTATGGTGTAATTTCCTTATGCATTTGAGTCCTACTTTCGTAGTGAATCAATTATACTTATAACTAATCCATACCTATTCTCATGGTTATGAAATTAGCTACAAGTTCATTTCTTCAGTGAAATTATATGAAATGAATCACTAAAAACCACATAGGTGCACCTCTACTTTCGTGAGTGTACTCCCTATGTTTAGCACTTCTTGAACTAATGTTAAATCTCAATTTTCATTGCAGAAACAACACCTTAGATAATCACAATTAATGGTACCAGATTAATCATGATTTAAAGAGCCAAAGTACTAAATAATTTGCTCAAATCATAGCAGTCAAATAGCCAAATAATAAGCACTAACAATCATAGAAAGTTCAACCAAACCCAAGGTATAAACTTTAAAAACACATATTAAACATAAAATCCAGAACTTGTATATTAACTAAACTTGGAATCAAGTACAAAAGATAAAGAGTTGAAAAGGAATGTAACCCATGTCACTTGAGCTCATCACCTTGCCTTCTTCATCTCCATCTTAATCCTAGTCTAGCAATATACAAGAGTGGATGAACTACACTAGCTAAACTATCCTGCACTAAGGAAATGGAAGAACTACATTTCTGCACTCCTCAAGCTTCTCCCGTATGTCTCTGAATATAAACTACTCAAAGGCTCTCTTTTTCCAAGTCAAATTCCAACTTTTGATTTCCAAATCTAACTTTGTTAGGATAATCAATAATCAATGTTTTTGACTTGAAAATAAGCCATCTTTATTGCCCTTTTGTCTTCTGAGGCATGTGCACCGAATTCTCTTGCAGATTGTAGCTGGAAAGTAGTTTGAACATAAGAGAATTGACTGAGCAAATTGCAGAATTGCGACCAGAAAACGCGCCTACACAAAACGCGGTTACAAGTCACGTTTTGTGTACTCGCGTATTCACTTTGGCCTTACTCCATCTGCGATTTTCTCTATCATAAAGGCCGAACTGGCTTTTGTGCAAAACACAAAAGTTGTAGCCCTTTGAGTTATCTTTCTAATGCTTCAAGAATCATCTAAATCGGAGCTTTGTAGCCTGAGATATGATCAAAATACTAAACACTGGTCAGAGCTCTGTTTCCCACTTTGGACAGCTGAGTTGAATTTCGGTATTTCAACTTTTGGACTATGAAAACGGCTGAATTGGACTTTGATGTCTCATACCAAATGTAGATCTCTTTCTTATCTATAAATTGGTATAAAGATCACCTCAATCCGATCAGTGTAGCTCCAGATATAGTCAAAATACTAAAACGTGTCAGAGTTGTCAAACCTGACTTTTCTTGATTCAAATTGCATTTTTCCTTTTACACTTCATATTTTATTTTCACCACTTTAATTCATCTTCAATCATCCAAATATCTTCTCAATGCACTTCATTTGATGATTGAATCATTAAACCTACAAAATATGAAGTTTTTACCATAAAAATCCATAAAATGCAATGTTTAGCCACTTTAACATAAAATGTAGTTTTTTACCAAAATCTTAGTTATTTTAGTTGTAAAACTAAATAATCAAACCAAAATTAACTAATAAAATGTACTTAAAAATAAGTAAAATAAACTCTTATCAAATACCCCCACACTTGAACCATTGCTTGTCCTCAAGCAATAAAAAAAATACAAACCAACAATGATCCAAAATTTGAAAATAAACATATGTAGCATTTCAACTTCATTTCCTCAAAACAAAGTAAATAACCATTATGCAATTATTCAATTAAGTTCAAGTACTCATAATATCAAGTAAAGGAGAGCCAATTATACCACCATTATAACAAATTCAAGTCAATTTCTCATCCTTAACCAATTTCATACGCAAGTAACTCATATGGCCAATAATATGCTTTCTAAACCCATGATCATCTTCTTATTTAATTTAAAGAGGGATTTATTTATATAATATAGCTAAATATTACTTAAGTTGTGAAAGTATCTTTTTATGCGAGGATCGATATTTTTAGATGAAGATCACCGGTTATTCAACACTTCACATACTCAAGTTGCTTTGCATACTCTTAATTCAAGTACCGTTTTACGCGAAAGTCGACATTTTTAGATGAAAACTCCCGGTTACTAAGTACGAGAATCATTGGAGTAGAATAAATCTTATTTTCTTATTTTCTTCTTTTTTTCATTTTTTTTTCATTTTTTTGTCTTCTCTTTTTTTTTTTAACAGCAAAGATAATAATAATTTCCTCAAAAGAATAATCATGAGAAAAGTATTGTACTTAGTGAGCATATTTATCACTTAACTTATAAAATCTAATAAAGAGAGGAAATTTCATTAAATATGCAAAAAAAAAATAGGCATAATTTTCTCCACTTTACAAGATATACTTTCCTACAAATGCAAAATTATAATCACATAATAGTCATTTCCAAGTTAATGAGAAAAGAAGTGCTTAAGCCAAATATATTTATCTCAAATGTAGAAGGTGCCTTGAACTACTAATGGTATGGAAATTGTTACCCCTTGGATAAAATAAAAAAAATTTAAAAATTGTTGAGGCAAGTTTGCAATTTTGGACAAGATTTTGGAAAAATTTTGAATTTTAACACAAGTCCAATATTTGCAACTAATAAGTCAATCACATACAATATATATAATCTCAATTCTCCCCCCACACTTAACATACACATTGTCCTCAATGTGTAAAAAGGAAAAGGGTTAAAAACAAAAAAGCCCCCTGTGATAAACCTAATACACAGAAAAGCCCCCCATGGTTTCAAAATATACAACACGACCCCTCATGCTTTGAACTAAATTGTAAAGGTGATGGAATCCGTTAAACTTGACGGAATCCGTTAAACTTAACGGAAATGACATATTGGAACCTAATTATTGACATATTGACATGTTTTAGTAATTATTCATCTAGATTAGCGTGTTAGTTATTGTATATCTTTGCAACTAGGTCAAAAATTGATGTTTTGTGATTGTAACCCCTATTGAGAAGGAGATGCTTTGCTATATGTCTTAAATCATACAATAAATCATAATTGATTGATTTGTCAATATAGAGCTTTCATGATGATATGTTCTTGGAATCAATATAAATCCAAGAATTTGGCTTGCAAGAACCAAAATTCCACTAGCAATAATTTCTTCAAGTATGCTAATTTTTCAAATCTCACTTAGATGACAAGATAATGAGGTAGATTGTCCTCATATCAAGATCAAATTCAAACTAAACGACAAAATTTAACATCCCTAAAATGCATGAGCAGATATAAGTAGATCTTTTATTCTATTAGATTAGAGGCAAAGTGATTAATAGTATTTTATAATTATATTTCATTGCATATTATATTTTTTGACTCAATATGTAATTTATGAATTTTCTATTTAATATCACATAATAAAATTGTCATACTTCAATTCTTATACTACAAAATGCTAAATAATAATTATTAACTATCTTTAATTATAGGTACTAAACTCCCGCGCATGGCGCGGGCTTTTTCCCCTAGTATATTTAATAACAACAAGAGTTAATAACATTTTGCCCTCTTGAATTTAGGAGACAGTCACACTTTACTCTTTGTAAAGTGTAAACCTTAAATATATACACTATACCCTCATAAAAACTAGTCAAAGTAGGGTTGACAATAGGGTTGATACGGACCCGTAAATGTATTATTTTGAAATATTTAATGTATAATTAGTAATTAGTATTGGTTTATGTGTAGTTTTAATGCTGTAGATTTCTAATTAGCTTTACCGCTTAATGGTTATAGCGATTATCTTAAGGAAATTAAGGAATAACAAGTGAGTTTGGGTAAGTCTGAATTAGTCTCAAAACTTGAACGTATTGTGAGCCAAGTATGAGCTATACATTTATTAGTCCAAAATTCATGGTTCGAAACCTGAATGTCTTACTAATAGGATCAGTCGAACCTGGACTTGTTAAAACTCGGTTCAAATGGCCGATTCACAGCCCTAACTCAAGGTTGGAATTACAGAAATTGACAGGTGTCGAGTTTGTACAATAATAATTACCTACTCAAGAAAAATACAGATTTTGTATATAGCGGTGAGTAGGGTCGAATCCACAGGGACTGGGGATAATTCGTTTCTTCTAGAATTCAGCGCATGGGGGATTTTTTAAAAATATAAAATTACTAATTAACTAACTAATGAAACAACTAATAGAATTAAACAAGAATTAATCAATAACCAATACAACTCTAGCCAAAGGTGTAACTTTTCTGATACGGTCCATTCAACTGATCATCGATGCGAAGATAATTCAATTACTCATTACTAGATTGGTTATAGTTGTCATACACGTGATAAACAATCAACCTTTCCTTACCTTTTCGATAGTCAAGGTACGACCATTAACTATTTCCCTAACCAAGAAATAACCCTAAGTACGACCATAGGATTTAATTTCTCAATTGCAATAAGAATTAGAAAAGCCCAACCCTAACTAACAAACACGCTACGAGGGTTTGTTTAAATTAGATCATACGTTTCCCTAACATGAAACCAATCACGCTAGTCGCCACTAGTATTAATCAATAGAGTAATTACAGATTCAATCAATTAATATGACAGTAGATTATTAGGTTAATTCGAATATCGGGCCCTTGACATTCAAATAACAAAACAATCATAAGTAATGAAACTAGAAAACGTACGAATACCAATGAATAAAAGAAATAAGTAAAATAATTCGATCTCACAGATGTTTGGAACCGCGTCTTCAAATTAACCTTCGGCTAGAAAAAGAAGTTAGTTTATCTTCATGGAGGAAATCCCATGCGAAATTGCAGAAGTCATTCTCGAAAACATTGTTCTCTCTTAAGATGATTCAGTTCGGTGGAATCCTGAAAGAAAAGCAAACTATAAAAGATGACTAAGTGTTCTAAACAATTGTCTCCAAAACAATTGTTCTCAAACAATAGAAAATGCATAAGACGGCCAAAGATGACTAAGTCCCGTCTGACCAAAAGTTGTCTCCTAATTGGGATTATATATTCCTCATACTATCGAAAGAAAAGAAGTAGGAAACAGCCGAGAAACTAGCTTTCTCCCTACTTTTTTGCTTGTGGCGGCTGGCTCTCCCAAGGCTCCCTGGAGTTCACCTCACAATTGACCTCTATCTCCTCTTTGACCGCGGCCAACAAACTAGGAGATTTCCTAGTTGACACATTTCTTATTTGTGCTGAACTACCTTTTGTCAGTTCAAATCATATTCGGTAATTTTTCACCTTTTTATCACATTTTGCTCCAAATTCCTATAATAAGCACAAATACCAAAAGTAAATAAAATCTGATAATTAATCCCCATTTGGTAAGGTAATAGGGAAAATTAATTACAAAATAAATAGCAGAATTGTAATCTATCAGAAATAAATAAAAAGTGAGTGCAATTACATTATTATCCTTTTGTCATGAAATTAACTATAACTTAGAATTATTTTCTTTCATTGTTAAAAGATATACATCTTCCCTATCGTATCAATTATACAAAATATATAAAATTGAAAAAAAAACTAAAAATTTACATTAATTAATATCTTTAAAAAAAATTTATCGGACTACTGTTCACTTATATATGCTTCAGTCAATTTATTAGACTTTATGTTAATCAAAATGGACCAATAGAACAATGCTAAAAATAAACACAATTACTAAAATTTTGAAACAAAGGCAATACTAAACTTGTTTTTATCTTAAAAAATAATTTTTTATTATTTTATTTATATATACTTTTGGACTAGTGTTATTGTCATTTTTTGTTGACATATTTATAGTTTACTACTATTACCTTTTTTCTAAAAAAAATGAAATTTGAGTTGTTTGTTATTTTCCTCCTCTAAGATTAAAGATCAAGCATATCAACCATTTTCAGAAAATTTGATAGAGAATTTAATATTTGAATAATTTGATGTAGAAGGTTTTAAATTTAATCATTGGAAATCCAAGGGTGTCCTACCTGCTAAACCACATAAATTATGTATAACTTTTGAAACTATAGAAGTACTACCACAACAGTCTAAAAGCTAATTTACCATAGAAATAAACAACATATGCACTTTTATATAGATACTGTTGGGTGGGCTAGCCCATTTGTGGGCCAACCCACATAAATAACACTTGAGGGTTTCTCATGTGAAATAGGAGCAAGCGACAGCCGCATAAGCAATGCTTTTCTTCGGTCTTCGTGCGAGAAAAAGGTGACAGCCGTACTTTGAGAGCAAAATGAAGAGAGAGAAAGAGCTAGAGAGAGAGAGACTTTAAGGTCTTTATTGGAGGGTGATTGGAAACCCGATTGAGATGAAATTTTACCCACGCAATCCTCTCATCAGGCTCTATTCATCTATCTGTTCAGATTTCAGATTTTCTCTTCGTTTGGTAACACCTTTCCAAAACCACTTCTTTGACAGTTGTAATTTTTAGGGGTGATTTTATAGCAATTTGCTTGGTTGATATTGGTGCTATTATTGTCATCCGAATATTTCGGATAGATCTGTGTTTTCCCATTATTGTGATAGTGGAGATTTTTTGACTGGACTAGATCCCGTGAATTTTTTCAATTTGGGTTTTCCATATAAAAATCTTGGTGTCCTGTGCTTTTTAATTTTCCTACATTTTATTATCACTGTTGGTATTATTACTTGGTGATTTGACTTGTTCCTGTTTTTAACTGGTACATGGGGAAAGAGAAATTTGTCCTGAACTAACTCTGATACTTTGTGCCTGTACTGGTACCCCTTTCTCAACAAGCGGTATCAGAGCAGTCAGGTTAGGCTGCTCAATTATACTTGTTAAAAATGGATGATTCGGATAGTGGTTGCATGATAAAATTGAACGCTACTAACTATTCAATTTGGAAGCCTAAAATGGAAGACTACCTATATTGTAGAGATTTGTTTGAACCTGTTCTAGGGGATAAATGTAGACCAAGTGATATGAGTGATGAAAAATGGGCTAATATGCACAGAAAAACTGTTGGTAATATTAGAAAATAGATTGGTCAAAGTATTTTCAACATTTTGCTAATGACACCAGAGCTGATATATTATGGAAAAGGCTTGAGAGTATGTATGAAAGAAAGACATGTTTGAATATGGCTAGTTATCTGAAGCAGATTACTTGAATGAGATATAAGAATGGGGAAAATATGACTGAACACTTGAGTAATTTTCAGGGATTGATAAACCAGACAACTACATTAAATTTGAATCTGGATGATGAAGTGCAGGCTTTATTATTATTCAGTTCACTACCGGATAGTTGGGAAATTATGGTGGTTTTCATCAGTAATTTAGCTCAGAATGGTGTGTTGACCATGTCTATTGCAAAAGAGGCCATGATGAATGAAGAGTTCAGGAGGAAGGAACAAAAAATTGTCTATGAGTCCCAACCCCTGGTGACAGAAAAAAATGAAAGAAGAGGGAGAAGCAAAAGTAGAGGACCCCATAACAGGAATGACAAATCCAGAGACAGGTCTGAGTCGCGAAAAAATGTTGCATGCTATTATTGTAAAAAGAATGGACATTATATGAAGGAGTGCAGAATCCTAAAACGAGATCAGGCTGAGAAAAAGGGTAAGACGAAGGAAAAAGATGATTAGGACACTACAGCAGTTGTGGCAGCTTATGATGATATGTTTGTGTTCTGTGATGATGGTTAGGTGAATATTATTCATTATGACAATGATTGCGTAGTTGATTCAGGTGCATCCTACCATGTTACTCCTCACAGGCATTTCTTCTCAACCTACACCGAAGGAGATTTCGGATGTGTTAGGATGGAAAATGAGGTCTCATACAAAGTTGATGGCATGGGAGATATATACTTGGACACAGATACCGGGTGCCAACTGATATTGAGAAATATTTGACATATTCCTGATATTCGACTTAACCTTATTTCTACAGGAAAACTTGACGATGAGGGCTATTATAGCTCGCAAGGTGGAGGCAAATAGAAACTCAACAAAAAAAATCTCGTTGTTGCCAGAGAAAAGAAGCACAGTACCCTCTACGTGATGCAAGCCAAGTTGAGGAAGAAAGAAGTGAACGCAGTTCGTGATTCCTCAATTGATCTTTGGCATAGGCGACTTGGACACATGGGTGAAAAGGGGATTCAGACACTTGTTCGCAAACAACTCCTACCTGAAGTTAGAGGTAATGCACTTAAACCTTGTGTTGACTGCATTTATGGGAAACAACACAGAGTTGCATTTCAAAATTTTCCTCCATCTAGAATATTAAATCATTTAGAATTGGTGCACACTGATGTCTGCTATATGAAAGATAAGTCTCTTGGTGGTGCTGTTTATTTTGTAACCTTTATTGATGACTTTGCTAGAAAGGTTTGGTGTTTTGCTTTGAAATCCAAAGATCAGGTTTTGAATGTTTTTAAAGACTTTCATAGCAAAGTTGAAAGAGAAACTAGTAAGCAATTAAAGTGTGTACGTGGTGATAATGGTGGTGAGTACAGAGGACCATTTGAAATCTATTGCAAGTCTCGTGGGATCAGATTGGAGAAGACTGTGCCAAAAACTCCTCAAGAGAATGGAGTAGCAGAGAGGATGAACAGATCCATCACTGAACGGGTCAGATGTATGCTCTCTAATGCTAAATTGCCAAAATTCTTTTGGGGTGAGGCAATGAGGACTGCGGTCGATTTAATTAATCTTTCTCCATCAGTTCCTCTAGATGGTGACATCCCAGAGAGAGTATAGACGGAAAAAGATATATCTTTTAAACACTTGAGAGTTTTTGGTTGCCGGGCATTTGTTTATATTCCCAAGGATGAGAGGTCAAAACTTAATGTAAAATCAAAGCAATGTATTTTCTTGGGTTATGGACATGAAGATTTTGGTTATAGGTTGTATGATCCTATCGAGAAGAAAGTGATCAGGAGTAGAGAAGTTGTCTTCTTTGAAGATCAAACCATTGAAGACATTGATAAAAGTGATAACTCAAAATTCTCAGATGACATTCCTGCTAGTTCAAATTCAGATCTAGATCCAATTCCAGTACCTGTTGATTTTAATCAAGGGGGAGCTGAGACAGATCAGAGAGAAGATGTTAATGTTGATGATAATCCTACTGCTAATGAATCTGAGCATGAGGCACCACCTACTCCACCACTACCACCACAAGATGAGGTTAGGAGATCTACCAGAGAGAGGAGACCTTTTAGTAGATATAATTCTCATGAATATATGTTGTTGACAGATATAGGAGAGCCAGAGTCCTACGGTGAGGCTCTAGAGCATGAGAATAAAGAAGATTGGTTGCGAGCCATGCAAGAGGAGATGGTGTCCCTGCATAAGAATCACACTTATGAGCTAGTGAAATTGCCTAAGGGCAAGAGAGTTCTGAAGAACAAATGGGTCTACAGGTTGAAAACTCAAGAGCACAGCTCACAACCAAAGTACAAAGTAAGATTGGTTGTAAAGGGATTTAGTCAAAAGAAGGGTGTAGATTTTGAAGAAATCTTCTCTCTTGTGGTAAAAATGTCATCAATTCGAGTTGTTCTTGGTATTGCAGCTAGTTTGAATTTGAAAATCGAACAACTTGATGTGAAGACAACCTTCCTGCATGGCGACTTGGAAGAGGAGATCTATATGGAGCAACCGGAGGGGTTCAAAGAAAATGGCAAGGAAAATCTTGTATGCCGTCTCAAGAAGAGTTTGTATGGTTTGAAACAGGCACCGAGACAATGGTATATGAAATTTGACTCCTTCATGACAGATCATGAGTACCACAGGACTACATCTGATCACTGTGTTTATGTGAAAAACTTTTCAGATGGTGATTTTGTTATTCTCTTACTATATGTTGATGATATGTTGATTGTTGGTCGTGATACTGTGAAAATTGACAGGTTGAAAAGGGAGTTAAGTAAATCCTTTACAATGAAGGATTTGGGTCCGACTAGACAGATACTGGGGATGAAAATCTCACGTGACAGGCAAAATGGGAAGCTCTAGTTGTCTCAAGAAAAATACATTGAGAAAGTACTCAACAGGTTTAACATTAGTAAGGCTAAGGAAGTCTCAACTCCACTTGCAGGTCACTTTAAACTGAATATCAAGCAGTGTCCTACAAGTGAGAAAGATAAAGAAGACATGAAGAAGGTTCCTTATGCTTCAACCGTTGGTAGCTTGATGTATGCTATGGTTTGCACCAGGTCAGACATTGCTCACGCAGTTGGAGTAGTCAGTCGGTATCTCTCTAATCCTGGTAAGGAGCATTGGAATGCTGTCAAATGGATTCTCAGGTATCTCAAAGGAACTCCTAGATTGTGTCTATGTTTCAACAATGGTAAAATTATGCTAGATGGATACACTGATGCAGATATGATAGGTGATCTTGATAATAGGAAGTCCACATCTGGGTACTTGATGATTTTTGCAGGGGGAGCAGTGTCATGGCAAAGTAAGTTATAAAAATGTATCGCCCTTTCTAGTACAGAAGCAGAGTATATTGCAACTATTGAAGCATGCAAGGAGACTCTTTGGTTGCAGAAATTCCTTCAAGAGTTGGGGATGAAGCAAGAGAAGTATAGTCTCTATTGTGACAGTCAGAGTGCTATTCATTTGTGTAAGAACTCTACATTTCACTCTCGGTCCAAACACATTGATGTGAGATATCATTGGATTCGGGAAGTATTGGATTCTAAGTTGTTGACACTTGAGAAGGTGCATACAGATGACAATGGTGCTGACATGTTTACCAAGGCATTGTCTAAGGAGAAACTTTTATTTTGTAGACAAGAAGCAAGTTTGGTGGAGCCCCCCAAATGAGCTGGAGAGGGAGATTGTTGGGTGGGCTAGCCCATTTGTGGGCCAACCCACATAAATAACACTTGAGGGTTTCTCATGTGAAATAGGAGCAAGCGGCAGCCGCATAAGCAATGCTTTTCTTCGGTCTTCGTGCAAGAAAAAGGTGACAGCCGCACTTTGAGAGCAAAACGAAAAGAGAGAAAGAGCTAGAGAGAGAGAGAGACTTTAAGGTCTTGATTGGAGGGTGATTCGAAACCCGATTGAGACGAAATTTTACCCACGCGATCCTCTCATCAGGCTCTATTCATCTATCGGTTCAGATTTCAGATTTCCTCTTCGTTTGGTAACATCTTTCTAAACCCACTTCTTTGACAGTTGTAGTTTTTGGGGGTGATTTTGTAGCAATTTGCTTGGTTGATATTGGTGCTATTATTGTCATCCGAATATTTCGAATAGACCTGTGTTTTCCCATTATTGTGATAGTGGAAATTTTTTGACTGAACTAGGTCCCGTGGTTTTTCCCAATTTGGATTTTCCATGTAAAAATCTTGGTGTCCTGTGCCTTTTAATTTTCCTACATTTTATTATCACTGTTGGTATTATTACTTGGTGATTTGACTTGTTCCTGTTTTTAACTGGTACATGGGGAAAGAGAAATTTGTCCTGGGCTAACTCTGATATTTTGTGCCTGTACTGGTACCCCTTTCTCAACAGATACAACCACCAATATTACCACAAAGCATCACAGTGAGTACATTATCTTGCGTGCATTACTTGAGAGATGATTTTGAAATACCAACATGCATGAACAGGTCTAGCAGTTTCAAAATAAGCAATAAAACAAACAACAGAAAAACCGGGGTTTGGGTGGTGTGTGTGTGTGTTTGTTTGGGGGGGGGGGGGAGATCTGAGTACAAACTTAGCTTTCCTCGAGTAAAACTAGAAAACATGGGAACAAATTTTCAGGATTTCATATTCATTTCATGCTAGACATGCCTCTTTGTATATAGGCTTTATAAACAACTATAAAAAGAAACAGCTTCCCTCCCCAAATCCTGAAGTTTCGTCTGATTTTGTAATTCAATCATGTAATGATGCCTGGAAGACTAGATGTCCTTGAATGTGGTGAGCTGTAGGAACTTGGGTTAATCTTTAACTTCGGTGCGTTGATACTGTTGCCATAAACCATAGTACAACATACATAAACGATAAACCCAACCATCAAAGGTTATTGTGGACTAAGAACTCATTTATTGTCCTGGAAAACTGTTCTTGATGTTGCAGATGAGATGGATGAAGTTGAAAATAAGACGAGAAAGAAGTGTGGTGAGAGCGTTGACGTCCGTGAACTGGGAAGAGCTTGTTTCCGAAGCCACCCTCTGCTTGATTTGGTGGCACCATAAGTAAGTTGTACATGGGTGCATTCTATACTTATATGGGACAACGTTTTTCATAAACATATTTTCAATCATCTTTTCATGTCACATATATCAAATTATTATAATACATTTTTCTATAAAAACTCCTAATAATAGCAATTCAATGCGCTCACTAAGAAATAGTGATAACCATGTTCCGCCACTAAAGTTTTGCACCATTTTCTTTTTGGTGCAATTGTGGAAGCTATTTGCGTAAAGTCCTGAAATAGCAAGGAGAAATACTGCTATTTCCTGAAATAGCAAGGAGAAATACTGCTATTAACTCTGGGGTATCCATTGTTTTCAAGGAATAAGAGGAAAAGCAAAAGAAAGGAAATGGATGCGAAAAAGTTTTTTGGTGTTTCGAAAAATCTTTGAGAAAATGAAAAGATTGAAAAGGAAAGGTGGCGAGTTAGTTCTAGTTGTTTTGTTTTGTTTGTAACTTTTTTTTACGTAATAAAGTATAATTGTTATTGATATTAGCAGGAAAAAGTTAAAGAAATAGAGATAATACCCAATATTGCACTTTCGTGGAATCTAGCAAACAAAACAAATCTATACACTATTAGACAAATATGGAAAAGGGCAGGACATATATCAATGGCATCATCCAATTCATTCAAGAGTGGACAGAAACAAATTGAAAATGAACCATATTTGACGATCAGTTAAAGATTTCTTTAAAAATCATTTTATTTTTATTTACAATTTACCCAATATTGAACTTTCGTGGGAGGTTCAAATTTTCTTTTCAAACTTACCCTCACTAGAAAAAATAAATAAAGATGTTGCATTTAGGGGTGGCAATGGGGCGGGGGACACCTGCCCCAACCCCTGCCCTGTTGCATTTTAATTCCACCCGCCCCGGTCCCGTCCCCCATCCCCAGCTTTCCCTGCCCCGCCCCGCTTCTCCCGCGAGAGCACCCGTGAGGTTAAAAAAATTTTATTATATAATTTCATTATAATTAAATTTGAGCAAATAATCAAGTACTAAAATATCAACACATCACCAAATTATTATTCATTGTAACTTCACAATTGAAACTCATAAAAATAATTAAACAAAGGTTATTTGAATACAATATAATATGATAAAACAAATATAACTAAAATAATCAAGTTTTCACTTTTGATACAAATACAATCACTAAATTATTATTGTATTTTTTTTAGAAAAAAATGTTATTATATTAAGTGTAGTTAGGAATTTAACATAAATGTATTAATAAATTGAGTATAAATAATTAATAAATTTTATTAATAGACATGTATAATTAGTAGTATAATTGATAATATCATTATATATATATATATATATTGATGTACATATATATATATATATATATTTTTTTTTTTTCAAACGGATGGTGGGGCGGGGGCGGCGTCAAGATGTTTGAGGACACGTCGAGATAAAGCAGATTTGTTAGGATTCCTATTTCTAGAGACATGCTTCCATAAAATTGATTGTCTTGCAGACATAGATATATGATAGAAGCTACTTTCCCAATTTCCTTTGGAATTTCCCCAGTTAATTGATTTGAAGAAAGATCGAGCTCATTTAAGAGAAAAGTTGCCCAGTCCTGAAGGTATAAAACCTGATATATCAGCAAAATTCTCAGATTTGCAGATCTCAACCAATATCCTGAGAGCTCCCCATAGAAATGGTTATTACTAAGGTCCGTCATATTCAAGCCTGGAAGTATATCAAACATCTCTGTCAGGCTACCGGTTAGCTAGTTCCCACTAAAAGTGGCCCTATTTAAGCTTGAGCAGTTTCTCAGGCTTCTTGGGATTGGACCAGTAACCAAGTTGTTGCTCACACTAAAGTACATAAATTTGCCATTTTGAGAAAGTTGTTTGGGTAGCTGACCAGAGAGCTGACAAACAATGGTGCCAAAAAGTACATATGAATTCAATTTGAAAAATGGTGCCAAAAAGTTAAAAATAGTGCAGGGCACTTCATATTAAAGAACTTCAACCAAAAGCTAACTAATTTGACTCTATAACATGATCTAAAATAATAGTCTACCATGCAAACAGTTAGTTTTTATATATAATGAAAATTGCTTTAAAAAATATATAAAGAAAAAAATAAATACTGTTCATATAATTTATTCTTAAATAGTTAACTGATTTTAATTTTGTTTGTCATAGCCATAAAGAACAAAGAAAAACAAAAACAAAGAGAAAAAAAATAAAAACCTACTGCCAAAATGAAAGTGAAAATATTCTTTTCTACTGCCAAAGAACTCATGATTTCTTTACCCTCAAGATGGCTTAGAGGAGTTTCCTTCTAAATAATCTGTACATGCACGGCTAGAAATATTAAAGGTCTTCTTCACTCTGGTTTCTAAGTTGTATGGATTTGACAGTACAAGATTTCAGTCAATTTGAGCTACCATGATTTCCAATGAAGCAGATAATGAGAAACAAGACAAGAATAGACTTTTTGAGTCGTTGGAGTCAGCGGGTCGTCTGAAAGGTACAATTTGCATTATACACTACTGAGTTTGTTTGGATAAGAGTTTATTTGGATGATTTATTTGAGATATTTACTGTAGCACTTTTTGTGATATGATGTATGTGAGATAAAAAGGTGATTGGGAAAATAAAAAGGTGGTTGGGATTTGTGAGAATAAATTTTGCAAACCAAATAAACTCAGTCCAAACAAACTAACTGTAAGTAACAATTGACCTGACCATCTCCAAGGGTAAATTACATTTTGCTTGATGATTGGTAATGCCTACTATTATTACTACTTTACGTTAAAGGGAATCATATTTATGTCCCTTTACACTTTAGATTTTGATGATCAAATTTGTTTGCCAAATATGTGGTATTTAATCAATTAAATCATTTGAGGCTAGGAATCTGGTCACTCATTAGTCCCTACAACTATTTGATGAGATTTTGTACTCTAGCTAAGCTATTAGTACATGTCTTGTACTATTCCCAATTCACCGAAGTTTCTCCGACAGTTTCCTTAGGAACTTAATTCTTTTTTTTAAAATAAAAAGTAAAATTCATTTACATATTGCTAAAAATCGTTCAGCGTGATTTGATTTATATCATTGCCCTAAGGGAATGTTAAACATGCACTAGAAACAATAAATTTGTAATATAATAGATACAATAGATCTAAAAAATTATGAACGGCTCTGAAAGATATAAAAAATTTCAAGATTGTAATTTACTAAGATAAATCGCTTTTGCTCCTTTGGAACTTAATACTATCATCAATCAAAGTTTCCAAGTCCCAGGGAGCTTCTTCTTCTCCTGAATCTTCTCACTAGGCTTTGCCATGAATCTAATTCTGATAGGACGTAGATTGTAGTGCATTTATATGCATAAGTTACTAGTTAATTATGTTATTTGAGCTTTATTTTGAGTAGAAATTACATAGTTTTGTTCTCATATTGTTCTAATAGGTGAAGAGCTTAATTAGAAAGAAAATGGACCAAAAAAATGTATTCTGAAGAAAAAGCAATGGAAGAAGAAAAGTGAAGAGGAAGGGGTTTGGCAAAATTGACTTGTTTCAGTATTTTGGCAATAACTTGAACTATACAAATTGAATTGAGATGATTCTTGATTTTTTTTTAAACTAAGAGAATGCTCTATAATTCATATGAAAATATTAAAATTTGGTTCTCACGTTTTCATAGTCAAAAGTCCAAATTACTGAAGTATAATTTTGCTTTGATTATCTTCTGATCAATTCTCAGTATTTTGGACATATCTCAATGTTCAGAACTCCAAATTACATAAAGCCCAAAACAGAGAGTATAATGTTCTACTTGCAATCTGCTTTTGTTCTTCGGAGTGAGACGAATTTTACATTACAAAACTAAGCTGGTGTCACATCAGGAACATGCTACTGTGTCTGGGGGCAGTGGGATCAAATTTAATTCAAGAAAATGCACGCACTACTTTGTACTTGTGTTGCTATTGCTACTTACCCTTTCTGCATTAGTCCATGTTTGTTATGGTGTGGGAGAAGATATTCCCTATTGGCGTTATTTCCAAGAGTAGTAGCTAGCGCAGCGGTGTAGGGGAAATTTTCCAAAATCTCTATCTGGAATGGAAGAGACACCAAAATGGATTATGGATATTGATCAATGATGTTTGGGTCAGCAGCAATACTTTCTGTCCTACTTGGTGGTCCTTGTACTTGAATTTATCTGTGTTTGTACATTGTGTTTGTTGTGAGAGGCATGGTTAGTAAAATACAGTACAATCATAATATTAAATATTCTACATACGTTTATCGTAAAAAATTCGACACCAAAATATGAACGAAATAGTGCATATAAATGTGTATGTGAATAGCATGAACAACTTCTTCTTCTCCTCCTTTTTTTAAGTACGAACAATTTCATAAGTTAAGGAATAAAAATATTGGTGAATTTATTATGACTTTGAAAGATTGTGCTACATTGATTTCAAATTTAACTATTATCCTTGTATATGAGACATAAAAGTGTTTTAAGTTTCATTTCCTTTGGATTTTACGTGTATAAATTTGTCGAAATTTTGTTATGTATCATAACTATGTTCTTTATAACTCAAAAAAAAAATAGTAACAAATTTTAAAAATTTCTCATAAATTCAAGTATTTCTTGTAAAGCATAAAGTGAGACAAGTTTATCACAAGCATTGTATAAATAGTTAAAAGCATGAGTATTTTTTAAAATAATTTTGAAGTGTACAAAATACAATTTTATTTTCATTATATCCCCCTTTCCCCTTCCCACTTTTTAAATCCCACCTTTTTTGACTAAAAAAAATTAAAAGAAATAGAGACTCTTATTTAGCCATATAACCAGGCCAATATACATTCTATTCTTGAGATCAATTCTTCTCATATTTCGGCTTAATAGTAGGCCAGAGATGATGATTAAATTCGGATGAAGTTGAGTTCTACTTTTGTGGGTGGAAAATAGGCAAAAAGCATATCCAATAGTTCAATGTTAAATACTAAGCATAACCAGGCTTGATGACATTAATGATGCTTAAAACCTTCCAATTACTGCTTAGTTCCCACATCAGCTGTGAACACCAAATTGGATCGGCCTACAGGCTTTAGTGTCCTCCGGCGACACCCAATGAAATTGGTATCATATAGAGAAGATTAGGAATGCCCAGTGCAAGAATGGCGCGCACAAATCGAGAAATGGTTCAAATATTTTTAGGTTTTTCTACGCTGATTTGGGTCTAAATGTATTTCATCTACATATAAAGATGACTGATATATTGCTTTTAAAGTCAGTTTGGGCCTTTTTTTTTTCTTTTGCTGATTGGGATCCATGTATATTTGGGCTAATTATGTATACATTTGATACTTCAAAACTCATTGGTGTGAATTTTTTTTCATTTGATTGACAATACTATTTTGGATAAATTTCAAAAAAAAAAGAGACAAAGAACAATTGTTTATCTCGAATAATGCTGCAATAAAATGTTCTGAAGCATGACTTGGGCAATTTTTAAATCGGCTCAATTTGGTTGTCAGATGCATTAAGAATACAATTTTATAGGTTTGGAACCTCTTAAGAATTACAATTTTAACAAACTAGAAATTAGGTGCATAGTTGGCCTAGATTTTGGATTCACATGTAAACATGCCTCTGCTATTTTGAGGATGAATACCAGAATCCTTTCAATTTCTTGTGTGGGATACGAAGGTCTCTGGTCCAACAAGTCTTTCAATTCTATGTCTCCAATTGTTGAAGACATCAGATGGCCAACTAATTCACCAAGGTGCTTCCCCTTGATTATTTTCAATGTCAGGACCCCAAAGCTATAAACATCACATTTTTCAGTGATGTTAGTGGTTGTTTATATTCACTTTTGGTGAAAGCCATCACCTATTAAAATCAAAATCTTTATGGTAATTATTAAAAAATAAATTAATGATCGACGAATTCCTTCAAGCGTATAGGGTCGATTGTAGTAATAATTTATCTGGAGTATTCCAGGGTTGAACCCACAATGATAAGTTAATTTTCTACTTTAATTATTCCAACAAAATAACAAAATTTAAATTCAAACAATTGTAATTAAGCAATAAAAGAATAATCAATTTAAATAGAGTAGTTGTGAGAAAATAATAGACACAGGCTAGGATTTCAAGTTTTAATCCAGAATTTGAGTCAATTATCTAGTTAATTTCTTAACAAACCATGAATGCATCAAACAATTATATTTTAGATTATCTCTCGATACATCTAAAGTGTGCCTAATTAAATTCTACATCTTTTTTGATATCGGAAGTGTGAGGACCCGAAATTTTTTTTATTTTATTTTATCGAATATTAGTAGTTTGTTTAAATATTTATTTACTCATTTTTCTCCAAATTATTTATTTCGATCATTTAAAATCCATTTATATGGAACGACGCCTCTTTTATATTTTTAAAAGCGTTTTGTTGGAAAAATTCACTCTTCGAAAACTCGTTTAGTTCGGAACAACGAGTGCACATTTTTCGAGACTATATTTGAATCGAGAGTGTATTAATATTGGAGAATTAAGAACGATCAATAATAGATTAAGAAAGGTTAATTGAGGAATTAATACTCAATTCACGTGAGGACTCGTAAAATTATTATTTTTAAACCCCTAATTTTGGCTCAATTAATTATCTATTTGGATTTTTGCCCCGAATATTATTTTCTATCCTTATTAGACCTAAATATATGGTTTTATAGTTTCGTTATATTTTTAAAGTGTCTCGTTTCAAAAATTATTTTCTTAGAAGCTTGTTTAGTGAAAAAGTGAAAACGTGTCTGAAAACTTTAGCCAATTAGGAGTACAATAAGCTCAAAAATTTAAGACATATACAATGGTCCTAAAATAGGCAATTTTAGGTTTAAATATTGAAGTGATAGTTAGTGGTAAGATCGTTATAAGAATTTCTCAAAGGTTTCAATTTTTATTGCGCCTAAATTAGAAATACGTGTTTCACGTGCGCGCTTAATTGAGGGACTTTGGACAATTATTTTGGGACAATTAAGAATGAATAATATTTATATAAATGTAAGTGTCCTAGAGGTTTAGTGCACTAGTGCAACAAACGTGAGAGAAATCGAACACAAAACGCGCGCGTAGGGCACTAGTTGCAATTAAAATTTTACGTACTTAAAATATTAGACGTCAAGCGTCTTTTGTACGCAAAGGCATCCGAATCACATTTCATTTCTGCTACTGCAATGGACGGATAGCACAGCCGCAGCTCTTCACCATTTCCTTCTACAAATCTCACAAAAATCACAACCAAACCTCCATAGATTCAACCAAAACTTCACATACACTTAGCTCTACACTTGGACAACACATTAAGCTGAAAAGGGGAGGACCTTTCACGGTTTCTTCAGGCTTCAAAAGGACCGAATCTCTGTCTTAAACATCAACTAAGAGTAAGTCTTAATCTAGCCTTCTAACTTTGATTTTTGGAAGTCTAGTATATCTTTTAGCTCTTGATCTCTTATGGATTGTTGTGGATGTTGGAAAATTGTTAAATGTGGGCTCTATGAACTCCCACTTTGGGTTGATGGCTGTGATGATGTTTGATGATGGTTTTATTGCTGAATTAGAGCTTAAGGAAGTAGATTAAAGGTGCATTGTTGCCAGAAACGTTATTGAACTCTTGAAGCAAAAAGTTCCCATTTTACCCCTGCTCTGTTCGGTCACTTTAATGCAGAAATTTGAGGATTTAATGGCTTGATTGTGTTGTTTATATGTTGTAGTAGTTGTGTAAAAATTTTCATTGAAAAATACTGAGTTTTGGTGGGTCAAACGAATTTATTTCAAAAACTAGTAATCTGGAAAACGGTTTCGTCGTAACCCAGACCAGTGTTTGTATTTCGTCCATAACTCCGTACTCCGACGTCGAAATCAAGTGCCGTTAGCGGCATTTGAAACTAGACGTTCCCATGTTTCCAACGGTGTATAATGTACATTCTGGTTTCATGTGTGTGAGCCACACCATTCATCTGAAGTCGGCTGTCCTGTTTCTCCGTTCTGCCGAAATGATTTGATGATGCTGCAACTTTAGGCTTAATTTCGAGCTAGTTGCATGCTGAAACTTGAAACGATTTCTTCTGTGAAATGTTAGCCCTGTGAATTTATTTTCTAACACTATCAATCATTCCCAATTCTGAATTAAATTGAGGGAGTTATGATCAAAATACGGCGACTGCCTCGTTTTTGAAACCTTAGATTTGGACAGATTGCCTTAAGGATTTTTCCAAACTTTGGTTGATTGATTAACCACCTTTCCGAAGGTATTTTTCCACGAAATTTGATAGAGAGATACCCTTCATATAGGAGTATTATACTGCAAAATTTGGTATCAATCCAAGTCCGTTTCGACACTTAACTAAAGGTCCAAAGTCGGAACCAAATCTGGAAATTTGTTAACAGTCTTGAAATCTATCCAACTTTGAGCTACCATATCTTGGGGCTCAAAACTCCGATTCTCGATCCGCTTGTTCTGTCCTAAACCTTACTTGCACCTCTAATTGAGCTACAAATTTCAAGGGCTGGTTTGTAACGAGTGAATTCTTCTGAATTTTCAAAGTTAGCGAAAAACCAACCCCGGCTCAATCCTGGGTGATTTGGAACAGCAACTTTAAGCTCATTTTTGAATACCTTCCACTTAGATTCATGGAAAAGTGTCTTCTAAGAACTTTTAGTACTTTGGAAGAGGTTTCCAACGGTACCAAGTTTTCCAATTTTCGACATGTGAAATCTGAGATACGATTTTTTCAAAATATCGTATCAAAATTGAAATTTTCTGAATTTCAAGGAAATGGAGTTTTTCAAGTATTCCTTATTCCTTCGATAATACTTGAACGTTTATGCTTGATTTCCAAGATAACAAAACTCGATTTCTCTTGTACATTAAGAAACTCCACTTGAACCTCGATTTACTAGTAATTGAGGTTCATTTTCATGAAATTTCCCCAGATTGTACTAGTGCACAATCTTCCTTGATAATTGGGATGTGTGAATGATAATTCACTATTAAATGCTCAGGCGCTCAAGAGGACCTTCCAGAGGATCTCACGGGAGATGCCTAAACCATCATTTGAACTCGCTACTTGAATCACTGTGAGTGTCAAGTGCATGAACTTGTTGTTAAGTGGTTATCTGTTTCTTATCCGTTATGTAAATTTCAAATTTTGAGACGAGGGTGTACTTTATCGCACTCATTCTCTTTCAAATGAAATTATATTCGAATTTTGCTATGTGAATTCGTATCCAACTTGTACATGGTAATGTGGATGTGATTTGTACTTGTGATTCGTATATGTGATCCGTATTTGTGATTCCTATTTGGAATCGTCGATTTGAGCGTTGCTCATCGACTTATATTCGTATTCGTATTCATATTCGGGGGACGCCCAAAACTCGTTGGCTAACTTTGCGAATCGAGCCAGCATGGGCTTGGTCGATAAGCTTAGCAAACCATGAGATATTCGTAGAGCATGATCTATTGGAGAGATCTTGCTCGGCATTACTCGTGCAGTATTGCCATGATATACTCGAGTATTATCAAAAACTTTGATGAGCGGGCCCGGTAAGGGGGTGTAACGGTGACGGGATTCGAAGAAAAGTGGTGTATCTACGGATTTGATACTTATGTGGTTGACGGAGTGTCAACGTGAGATGTGATCAAGACTTCGACTCGACTACGTGGAATTTAGCTCCTGAGAGCTACAGTATCCTTGAATTGTTTCTGTTTATTTTTCCTATTCGAAATGTGAATTATTCGAATTTGATAGCCTTACCTACAATGTAATTGTTGTTGCTACTTGGATTATGTGTTTGCATGTGTGTTTTCTTGGCCTCACTGAGTATTGGCTCATCCTATTAGTTTGTTTTCCTTAACAGGTTGGATTGGAAGATTTTGGTAAAGCCGACTAGATTATACTTTTGATTGGAATCGGGGCTGTAAATGTGTAGTCGACTTTTAATGGTTGCATTTTGGAACTTGATGTATCTTTTGTGAACATGATGTAAGATTTAAATATTTAGTTAAGGAAGCGACTTTTCTTTATTTTGACTCGTAGTATTTGGTATGTATCGTTAAGTTCGATTTGATTTGTCTTGAGTCCTGGCGAGAGCTGGGCAGGCGTCCCGCGGATACCCTTGGGTTCGCCCTTGGGAGAAGTGGGGGGCGTCACAGGAAGTATCCAATTAAACCCTTTAAGAACTTCAGTGATATAAGTACGGCATGCAAATCCTCACATACTCTTGTGATTAAACTAAATATATTTATCTATTTAGTGCATGGTTGTATCTCATTTCTCAATTCAATACAAACCCTAGAAGCATGTCTATGGCAGCCAAGCATAAACATGTAATTAAAATCAAGATACATAAATCATAACAAAAGGTTAGAAATTAAAGTAGAAAAATTAATCAAATTTCTTCATAAAAACTCTAACCCTAGAAACAATTTAGTTCAACATGATTTGGAAATTAAAACTACGAATTCAGAGAGTTGCTATAAAGATAAGAAAAAGAGTAAGAAAACTTCTTAGTTGCTTGCTCCAATCTTCTCCTCTTGCACGCTCTTTGATTTGTCTCCATTTGATTTTGATCTCTCAAGGATAAACTATGGAAAGATGTTAAAACTAATCTAAACTAATTTTTTCCACCCCTAAAAACGTCTTAGATAGTCCCTACTTATAGTTTCTTGAAGTAGTATCCGAAACGGGGTAGAATTGGGCTTATTAAAGCTAAAAAAATCAATTTCGCGCATTTTTTCAATGAATACCTACTCAAATTCTGACCTAAACTCCAGCACTGGAGTTCCTTCAAATGACTGGACCTGAACAACTCCGGTGTGAACATCAATGCAAGTTATTGAAAATTCGCGGGCGGATCTCACTTCGGATTCGCGTGCAGATCTATTTCAAGGCCAAAAATCTCCATCATCGAGGCCGAATAAGCTTTTGTGCAAAACAAAAACGTTGTAGCCCTTTAAATTAGTTTTCCAATGCTACATGAATCATGTCATTTGGAGGTCTGGATACTGAGAGATGCTCAAAATACTAAGAACTAGTTAGATGAACTTCGCAATGCAACTATACTTCAATATTTTGAATATTTGACTATGAAAACGTGAGAACCAAACTTTGATGTCTTGATAAGAATTGTAAAGCATTCTTTTAACTTCAAATTGAATCAAGAATCATCTAAATCTGATTTATGTAGTTTGAATTATCACCAAAATATTGAAATATGTCGTTCCTACGAAACCTCTTCCTCTTAACTTTTTCCTCTTCCATTGCTTCTCTGCATCACGTTTTTGGTTCGTTTTCCCTTCAATTGAGTTTTGCACCTATTAGAACAATATAAGCCAGCAAAATTAATTAGTTTTTATACAAAATAAAAGTTCAAATGATATGGTTAACTAGCAACTTATGCATATAAATTTACTACAAATTTTGACCGATCAATTAACAATAAAATTGTGGAAGTGTACCTGGATTCATGTTGATTAGCTGATACTTGAATTCCTAAAAATTTTGGGTTAGCCTTCCAGCTCAACACGTATTCGCTAATATTAGAGAGAGTCCTTTAGTTTCTCTCTGATATCTTTCCTGATGATGGGATATCAGGAAAGAGTTATTTTGTAGTATTAAAAATATGATAATAAGAATAAGTGTGACCTGAGAATCATAACCCTATTTATAGATAATTTTCTTGTTAGCTTTTGAGTTCCTATTTTAACCCATCATAGAAATATAAATTATTCTTAAATCTCTACACATTAAAGACTCACATCCTATTAGATACATTGAAATCCAAACTATAATTAATCACTTTAATTGAATTTAACCATATTTGATAGTGTACAATACATAATTATTCACATATAAGTTTAACATTGGATTAAAAATCTAACAAATTCCCATTTGGATTATATGTGTAACCTTATAATTATGTTTTGTAATTAACCATATGAGCCCAATTTTACTATCATTATCAAAATGTATCTACAACCAATTCAATCTATCAATTACATAAACATAGGATCACAGTGCCATTTGTTACAATTTCATAACTCGACCCATCAATGATTACATATTCTAATGCAATTGAATGACATGAATCATGATGTGAATTTGTAGTATAAAAATTTTATGCAATGTGATCATAACATACCTATTTTGATTTGATCCATTTTAAACTTTTATGAAATCAAACCATACCAAAATCAGAGTGTAAATAATTTTAAACTTTATTTATGCATAAAATATCCTTCAAACATTAATAATCGAAAAATATGAATATCGTAAGAGTATTTAAAATAACAAACTCCCACTAAAACTGAACATCACTTAATAATATGACACCTATATTAACAGTATACTTATGGAACATTTTGAATGGCAAACTCTTAGTAAACGGATCCGTAACTATAGAGTTTGTCCTGATATATTCTATCGACAACTGTCCACTTTGTAATTTTTCTTTCATAGTTAGGAACTTGATATCTATATGTTTAGATTTTGTCAAGTTCCTGTTGTTATTGGAATAAAGGACTGCTGACTTATTGTCACAAAATAATTTGAGTGGTCTTTTGATATTATCTACTACACGTAATCCTATGATAAATTTTTGTAGTCAAATTTCATGATTGCATGTCTCATAACAAATTATGAATTCTGCAGCCATAGTAGAGGAGATTACAAGAGACTATTTAACACTCTTCCAAAATATGACACCTCCAACTAGCAAGTAAATGTAACTTGATATTGATTTCATACTATCTTGACATTCAGTATAATCGGAATCAGTATACCCAATGATTTTAAACTTATCTGATTTCTGATACATGAGCATATAATCTTTTATTTTCTTTCAGTATACAATATTCAGAAGCATACATACCTAAACATATATTAGACTCTTTATTACTGACGCATAAGAAATCTTTTGCATTTTCTTTTCCTCAAAAGCATTTTTAGAACACTAATTGAAACTAAACTTGTCGCCATAGAGGTATCATCTGATTTATAATTTTGCATATCATATCTTTTAAGAATTTTTTTAATATAACCTTTTTTGTACTAGTTTCAGAATTTCTCGAAAGTGATCCCGATGTATCTGTATACCTAGTATAAAATATGCATCATTATGATCTTTCATCTCAAAGTTCTTAGTTAGAAATCTCTTAGTTTCATGCAATAGATCTATATCGTTGTTGGCAAGTAAAATTTCATCAACAAATAATACCAGAAAAATATATTTGTTCCCACAGAACTTATGGTATATACAATCATCTACTAAATTCTTTTCAAAATAAATTGAGATGATCACTTGATGAAATTTGAAATACCATTGTTGAGATGCTTGCTTGAACTCATAGATGAATTTTTTAAATTTACAAATCATATTTTTTGGATCTTCCAATGCAAAATTTTTCGGTTGTATCATATAAATTGTTTCATCAACATCACCATTAAGAAATGCTGCCTTTACATCCATTTGGTGTAATGCAAAATTGAAATGCGTCATTAATGTCATTATAATTCTTAAAGAGACTTTTGAAGAAATCGGAGAGAAGATTTATTTATAGTCAATACCTTTTTTTGTGTAAAATTCATAGCGACAAGATAAGTTTTTTATCTTTTCACACTGCCTTTCGAATATCTCTTGGTTTTAAGTATCCATTTATAATCAATAGGTTTTGGTCCTTCTGGCAATGAGACAAGACCTCAAAAATCATTGTCTTTTATGGATTTAATCTCTTCATTCATGATATCGATCTACTTTTGAGAATTTAAACTTTCTATGGTTTGACGAAAGTTGATTGGATCATCTTCCATCAATCCAGTGTCATTCTCATATTTTTGGATAAAAATAATGTAATCATTTGGTACTGCATTTCTCCTTTCTCTAGTAGATCTTCTTATTGGAACTGATTCTTAAAGAGGTAGAGTTTATACTTCTATAATACTTTGTTCTTTGACATTGTTTTGATTTATTGTGTCATGATCAAAGTTAGAAATAGAATTTTGAACAAGATCAATGACACATGTGAAAATATTAACATATTCCTCTTCAAAGATAAGGTCCCTAACTATATCCTTTCCCCCAAACTCAATATCTTCAAAGAATCGAGAATTTTTAATCTTAAAAATTGAATTAGTCATGGGATCATAAAATTTGCAACTCTTAGATCATTCAGAGTATCCAATAAAATAATAATTAATTGTTCTTGAATCCAATTTTTTTTCATTTGGCCTATAAGGCTTTACTTAAACTAGACATCCTCAAATATGCAAATGCTTCAAACTAACCTTTTTTCCTATCTAAAACTCATAAGGAGTTTTGGCAGTTATTTTAATTGGAACTCTATGAAAGATATATGTTGCAGTCTTAAGTGGTTCTTCCCAGAGTGACTCTAATAAGATAGAATGACATATCATGCCCCTTATCATATGTTTAAACGTTCTATTTCACTTTCAGTAACACCATTCATTTTGGGTGAATCCAACATGATATATTGTGGGACGATATCGCATTTCTCTAGATATTTTGCAAATGGTCCTAAACGTTGTTCACCTGAATTGTCATATCTATCATAGTACTCACCACCACGGTCAGATATGACGTTTTTGATTCTTTCGTTGAGTTGATTCTCAACTTCAGTTTTAAATTTTTTGAACACGTCCAACGACTGTGATTTTTTAGAAATGAGATAAATGTAATCATATCTTAAAAAATCATCTATGAACGTTATAAAATATTATTGATCATTCCAAACAGATGTAGAAAATGACCCACAAATATCTATATATATAAGATCTAAGATGTTCAAGGACCTATTGGTTTCAAATTTCTTTTATTAGTTTGTTTCCCCTTTATAAATAACACAATCATCAAAATATGTAAAGTTTAAGGGGTCGAGAATTTTATTTGATACAAGTCTTTCTATTCTCCGTCTAGAGATATGATCCAATCTCTTTTGCCATAATGTAGTCGAATTCTTATTGGTTAATTTGTTTTTTACTCCTCTAGTACTCAAATATAGAGATTCATTAAATGAAATAATCGTATCAATTAAATATAGATTATTATAGTGCAATAAAGAATCAGAACCAATCAATTTTGAATCATGAAATAATTTAAATTTTTCATTTTCAAATAAATAAAAATAACCAAATTTGTCCAAAATAGAAATAGAAATCAAATTCCATTAAAAAGACGGTACAATAATTGTTTCATTAAGATACAAATAAAATTTGATCTTTAATAATAATTTAAAAACTCATATTACTTCAATTGGAACTATTTTGCCATCGCGTACACAGATATATCTTTCATTATCATTAGATTTTCGACAATTTAATCAATCTTACATAAACACACTGATGTGAGTTATTGCACCAGAATCTAACCATTATGTGTGTCTAGGTATTATAGTTAAATTAATGTCAAAACAAATCAAATTAAGAAATATACCTTTCTTAGTACGCCAAGCATGATAATTGGTGTAATACTTCTTTTTATGTCCTTCAACTCCATAGAAGAAACAACCGTCCAGATCAACTAATTTCTTTTATTATTTCTTTTGAGGTGTCGTACTATAATTTCTTTATCCTTTTTTCTTTTATGTTCCTTATTTTTATTATTAGTGGTTGAAATCAAATGAACACCTTCTGTCTGATCTTATTTCAATCTTTTTTCTTCCTCTATACAGTGTGAGATGAGCTTATTTAGAGACCAGATCTCCTTTTGATAGTTGTAACTCATCTTAAATTGACTAAACTGTGTAGGAAGAGATATCAAAACCAAATGTATTAGTAACTCTTGAAAAGTACTAACTTAAATGCATTTAACTTAGAAGCAAGGTGAGACATTTTCATGATGTACTATCTGATATTACCTTTATAACTATATTTTATTGAAACTAGGTATGTCAAGAGTGTACTTATTTTAGCCTTTTCGTTCTTGACAAACTTTTTTCAATATCCTCAAGTCGTTTTTGACATTGTTTCTCTAAATATTTTTGGAATAGCCTTTTTAATGATTATCAAACACAAGCGATTAAATCTCTTCCATCTTTTCTTATCCTTTGTTATCAGAGGTACTCTAATCTGTAAGAGATGGATGGGAATCAGCCCTTAACGCAAGGTCAAGATCAATTACTCCAAAAACTATCAAGAGATTTTCTTTTTAAGACTTGAAATTTGTACCATTCAGCATAAGAATATTATTGATATTGGTAGTAATATTTATAAGATCATTCGCAATTGAACGGAAAATATAAAATAATTAAAACAAACCCACATAGACCAAACTAATAAAGGTAAATTCAAATGTTCGTAGTGGATCAAATTACCAAGGAGTTTTGATTGATGTTGGATTAGGTGTGCCATAGGTTTAGCAGAGGATTCGGCTGGTGTTAGACCAAGGAGCCAAAGGTTGGCGAAGGCCCAGAATCCTGTTTGGATGTTGAAGACAAGTAGGTCCATGATTGGAAGAAAAGGTGATTTTAGGTGATAAGGTGGGTTTACGCTAAGTATTAAAGTGGATTCGAAAAAGAACTTATAAATTTGGGTTTAATGTAAGGAGTTATTCATAAAGGAGGGAGATTTGTTAGATTCATGAGTAAAGAGTTATGTCCTACATTTGTTCGAGATATGAAGAAAGAGCAGTTAATATATAAATAAGGATCCAAAATCTAATAACTTAAACTTTTGGATCAGAATTGAATTTCTAACTTACATATTGGGTTCATTGATAGGCTCTCTCGAGGTGTTTCTCTCTAACACATTCAAATGAAGTTTGTTCTTTTTTTTAAATTTTTTCTAGTAAGGGAAAGTTGGAATTTAAGAAATAAGGAAAGGACAGGAAAATTCAGAACGATTCAAGTGAAGTTGAGTTCTCCTTTTGTGGATGAAAAATTAGGCAAAACGCATATGTATTTAATAGTTCAATGTTGAATGTTTTGAGCCAGTTTTGATGGCAATAATCAATGTTAAATCCTTCTATTTGCTGCTTAGTTCCCTCATTGGTCATGCACATTAAATTATATTTGCCTCTCCTATAGCCTTAAACATCCCTTTAGTAAGACTGTCAATGAGATCGGGTTAGCCCAAGTTTGACCTGTTCGGTTCGAAACAAACTCATTGAACCTAAACTTTAATTGGGGTGGGAAAAACTTGAATCTAAATATTTGATCTAAACTAAATGTGAGCTGAGTTTAGACCATACAAGACTGAGACTCGATTAAAGGCCTGCCCATATATGAGTATAATTATAAATATACAAATATATAATAATATCTATAATTTATAATTATACACATTACGATATAAAATGTTGATCATTTATATATAAATTTATATTAATTCATAATTATAAAATATATTATAAATCAGGTATTTAATTATGAGTTTGGGCCTAACCTAATTTGGCCTCGAAACTCATGTAATAATGTGAATTAAATTTGAACCTTTTAATATGAACCCAAAATCCAATAACCCCAAAACCCAAAACCCAAAAATCCATATAGTTTGTGAATTGAGTTTGAAATTGCTCAAACCCAACTTAAAAAGTGCCAAACCTTCAGTGGACTCTTGATCAAATTGGAACGATTCAAAGACGATTAGCATGGCCCTTGTGCAAGGATCACACGCGCAAATTGAGAAGTGGTCCAAATTTGTTTGGGTTCGTATATGCTAATTTGGGTCTAAATCTAAAGACGACTGATACACTGATGTTCGAAACTCAATTTGGGCTTTTCTGTGCTGATTGCCGAGTCTGTTTGGGATAAATCCATGAACCACTGATACCTGGTTGATCATGACTTAGTTTAACACACTGGGGCGATTTGTTTTATTTAATTAACAATAGTATCTTGGATAAAATTACAAAAGAGAACAAGATAATAGACAAAGAATAATTATTTGACTAGAATAATGTTGCAATAACATGTTCTGAATCTTGGCTTAGGTAATTTTTAGTTGGGCACAATTTGGCTTTCAGATATAAAACGTTATATTGTAGAGATTTGATTTTAGAAAGGTAAACATGAAGTTGAATATCTTTTATGTTTGGCAATTCATGTGATTAGGGAAAAAAGTGCTTATGTAAAACGTATATTATAGAGACTTGATTTTTCAATGGTAAACGTGACGTTTTATACTGCTGGGAAAAATACTTGAATAGCACCCAAAAATGTACAAGAGTCTACTGGGCTAGCAATTAAAGTGCTCATCTGCTTTGCTCACCGTCCCATCACCGACAAAGTAATACACATGAGATATTGAGTGCAAGCGAGGCAAGATTTAAGGCAAAACGAAATTACACCTTAATTTATTTGTGGGAAATTTGCCAAATTGGTCCCTAACATTTACCAAAAACACTTTTTTAGTCCCTGACATATAAAATCAGCCAAAATGCTCCTTCACATTTAAATTGTGAGCCAATTTGGTCCTATTGCTCGTTTTTGCTCATTTTTCCGGCTAAAAATAGCACGCCCCTCTCACGTGGTCATATTTTTAGGGGCAAAATCGGAAACACATTTCATTACCGGTTGAAAGTAAAAGGATAGGGACCACCACCAAAATACACATTTCACCTTTGGCTCTCAAATTACCCTTTCCCTTTGGCTCTCAAATTACCCTTTCAAGAAACCCTATTTGCATCCCCGAATTAACAAGCATATGGAGCCAAAGGTGATTTGAGAGTGAATGGACAATTTTGTTATAATCAATCTTGAAAATTGGACAATTCAACTTAAGAGTGAATGGTCGCCCTTAGATTGGAAAATGGAGAATTCACAAGCTTTATGCCCTGATCTGGCGAGAAGATTTCGCTGAATGAGTGAAGTTTTTTGTGGCATCCTGAATACTTTGTACACCTTCCATACATGATGCTTGAGCCGCCCCTTTTAGGCAAAGGAATCACACGAAAAGAAAGGCTAAGTTTCCTGGAAGGATCACATTTTCTTTACCAAACTTGCCAAGCTGGTCTCGGTGAAGTCGTCTTCCTCGGTGTGCAGGGGCGGCGGCGGCGGCGGCAGCAAGCTCAAGTGGCCGTCGCTGCTGCCAATAGAAGCGGTGGAGCGGAAGGAACAAGAGCTGGGATCGGTCAGAGTGTCGGCTTCGAGAGGGGAAGTTTGAGCAATGAGAATATTGCGAAACTCGTCTTCTAGGCGGGCCATGGCGATCTGGATCGCGCTGTTGGCCTTAGCAGAGTCGTCTGAGATGCTGGCGGATTCCATTGACCGTTGGATTTCATCCACGGCTTGGAAGTATTTGTCGATCTCATATCGATCGCCATCGAAGATGATTCTGTCCCTGGCGTCCTCGGAGGCTGTGGAGTCCCAGCGGAGGATGATTTTCTCAGCTGATGCAACAGCCACGGCGTCGTTTTCCGGTGGCTCCATAGAGGGTAAAGGGTAATTTGAGAGCCAAAGGTAAAATGTGTATTTTGGTGGTGGTCCCCTATCCTTTTACTTTCAACCGGTAATGAAATGTGTTTCCGGTTTTGCCCCTAAAAATATGACCACGTGAGAGGGGCGTGCTATTTTTAGCCGGAGAAATGAGGAAAAATGAGCAATAGGACCAAATTGGCTCACAATTTAAATGTGAAGGAGCATTTTGGCTGATTTTATATGTCAGGGACTAAAAAAGTGTTTTTGGTAAATGTTAGGGACCAATTTGGCAAATTTCCCTTTATTTGTTACCAAAAAAAAAGAAAATCCTTACCTAATACTTACCTACTTGTTGGCGACATGGTGCACCAACAGATAACAAACTAGAAATCATATGCATAGTAGGCCTAGATTCTGGATTCACATGTAAACACGCCTTTGCTAGTTTGATGGTCTTTTCAGTTTCTTCCGTGGGATGCGGAAGTCTCTGATCCAACAAGTCCTTGAGTTCTATGTTTCCAGGTGTTGAAGACATTAGATTGGCAACTATGTCACCAGGGTGCGTCCCTTTGATTGTTTCCAATGTCAAGATTCCAAAGCTATAGACATCACATTTTTCAGTGACTCTCATTGTATAGGCAAGCTCTGCAAGGAAAATCATGTTATCATGTTATCACTTGAATACCTGAAAACAGAGAGAAATTATAACACTACGAATTACCTGGTGCAACATATCCAAGTGTGCCACCAAGAGTAGTCCAATTGGATGAGTCCTTCCTGAGAAATTTAGCAGTGCCGAAGTCTGAAAGACGAGCCTCATATTCTGAATCAAGCAAAACATTGTTACTTGATATGTCCCGATGAACTATTGAAGGCGTGCAATCATGATGCATGTAAGATAGGGCATGAGCCACGCCTTTGATGATGTTCACCCTCTTTTCCCAGTCTAGTTCCTTGGCTTCTTCATCCACGCTAAAAATTTTGGCCAAGCTACCTCGCTCAAGGTACTCATAGACCAACAAGGAGTGTTTGGAAGTTGAGCAGAAACCATAGAGTTTCACAATGTTTCTATGCTTGATGTTTGTCAAGGCTCTTATCTCGTTCAAGAAACTGTCGAAGTAGACCTTCTCGGGCAACAGATGAAGTCTCTTTACAGCTACTAAGTTAGAAGGTGGAAGAACTGTTTTGTACACACTTCCAAAACCTCCCTCCCCTATGCAGAATATTTCACTAAACTCTTCTGTTGCTTTTATAATTTCTCGGTACATTGCTTTGCCATCATAGGTGGTTATGGAAAACAAATCAGCATCCTCGACATTCTCTGTGGTCTTTCTTTTTCTTTGTCGACAAACTTTAAGAGCTCCAAAGAATGCACAAAGAAGTAAGAGTGATCCTAGAAGAGGGAGCACAATTACAAGAACAAGATTGAACCCCTTACCGTTTACATGCTTTCTACTCAATTGAGGACTTTCACATACTTGTAAACCAGTAATATTCCCACACAAACCTTTGTTTCCCCTCAGTTCTTCTATGGTAATATTTTTAAAGGCTTTGCCGTAAGGAATTGGACCCTCAAAGTTATTGAAAGATATGTTAATATGCAAAGAACCAGGCAGCTCTGCCAAAGCCTTTGGAAGGAAACCAGAGAGGTAATTATGGGAAAGATTCAATATCTCTAGACTCTGTAAACTTCTGAATTCAGATGGTATTTCTCCTGTGATGTAATTATGACTCAGATCCAAGATAGAAAGTCGAGTTAACTCACCCATCTGAGGTGGAATCTGTTGACTCAAGTTGTTGTTGCTCAAATTCAGGTAAAATAATTGCTGGAAACCTCCAAAATTTTCTGGGATAGATCCACGCAAGAAATTTGCTGACAGGTCAAGATAAAGCAGATTTTTTAGCTGACCTACTTCTTCAGGTATATTGCCAAAAAGTTGGTTATTTTGTAGATACAGATTGAGCATAGAAGCCAGCATCATAACTTGCTTTGGAATTTCCCCAGTAAAGTCATTGGAAGACAAATCAAGTACATGAAGTTGAGATGCATTTCCCAGCTCTGAAGGGATCTGACCTGTGATGTGATTGTCGGCAAGCAAAAGAGCTGCCAAGTTTGGGCATCTACCCCAGTTGCCAGAAAGTCCGCCATAGAATTCATTGTTGCTAAGATCCATGAAATTCAAGTTCGGGTAGATACCAAACATCTCTGACAGATTCCCAGTCAGCCGGTTTCCCTGAAATCGAGCTCTAAATAAACTTGAGCAATTTTTCAAGCTTATAGGGATTGGGCCTATCAGCTTGTTGTTGCTTACCGTGAAGTTCTGAAGTGTTCCATTTTGGCAAAGATGTTCCGGCAGATGACCAGAGAATTGATTTGTATCCATCTCCATCACAGCCAACTTTGCCAACTTCCCTAGCTCCTCTGGAATGGAACCAGAAAGCTGGTTTTCACGGAGAAACAGAAATTCCAGGTTGCTCAGATCACCAAATGATTTAGGAATAGAACCGTTCAGTTCATTCCTGTCTAGTTCCAAATCTGTAAGTAGCTCTAGGTTGCTCAACTCTTCAGGAATTGAGCCTGAGAGTTGGTTATCATAGAGATGGAGGACAGTCAAATTCGTCAGATTACCCAGTGATGTTGGAATTGTGCCAATGAGATTATTTCCGAACAAGCTCAAATTTTGAAGTGATTTCAACTGCCCTAACTCAACTGGAATGGAACCGGACAGATTGTTTTGGAAAAGGAACAAGGTCTCCAACTTACTGAGGTTACCTAGATCAGGTGGAATTGAACCTGTTAGAAGGTTAGAGCTCAAAAAAGCAGTGACAAGATTGGATAAGTTTCCTATTTCTGGAGGAATGGAACCAGATAATAGGTTTCCATACAAAGACAAGTATGTCAAGTTAACCAAATTTGCCAAGGAAGATGGAATTGTGCCATTGATATGATTGGTATTCAAATCAACCTCAGTAAGATAGACTAAATGGCTTAATTCCTCAGGAATTGGACCAGACAAGTGATTTTGGCTCAGATGGAGGACTTGAAGATTTCGTAACAACCCAATTTCGGGTGGGATTTCTCGTGACAGCTGATTGAACGAGAAATCGAGATAAATGAGCTTGGAGAGATTGCCAATCTGGGCTGGTATGCTGCCAAAAAGTTCATTCATCGACAGATCAACATATTCAAGATTTGGCAAGGATGAGAATGGGAAGTCATAGAGTGCAGAGTTGACACTGGAATTTGTGAGGTTCAATCTGTTGACACTTCCATCAACATTGCATGAAACACCAGCCCAAGTGCAGGGGCTGGAAGAATTCTTGGCTTTGGTTGGCGGTACATTCCACGAAATGAAGAGGGAACTATCCTTGTTTGCAAAATTGGATTTCCATTTGAAGAGTGAAGCGGCCTCTTCAGCAAAATCTGATGCAGAAACTTTGGGAGGAAATGATGGGGCTAGTGTATGTAGCACTAAAATAAACATAAAAAAGAAAACCTCTGTAATGAAATTTGGAAGCATGATTTCTTTTGGTCTAGCTCAGGTGAGGCTGGACATATTGGTTAATTTGTTTACTTGTATGAACTACAAAATGAGACATTGACGGATCCCCCCTTTATAGACAAGGCTTCAGAGGTTTTATTTTTTATTTTGGGCAAATTACACTTTACCCCCATGTGGTTTAGTTTGTTTTCAATAACCCTCTATGGTTTCAAAAGCTATACATAACCCCCTCATGATTTGGATTAAAGTGTCAAAGTGATGGAAATGATCTTTCGCAATGGAGTCATCTAAAATGTCGAAAATATCTTTATGTATAGTTAAAAATTATTACCAAGGGGAGTTATGTATATATTTTGAAAATTATAAGGAGGTTATATGGTAAAATATTAAACTATAAGGGGGTTATGTGATAAAACATAAAAATCATACGGGATTAGTGTGCCGTGTATTTATAAAGGTAATTTCGGCATTTTTAAAATTTCCGTTATGAATGACTATTTCCGTCATTTTGACATTTTAAACCAAATTATGAGGAGGTTCTGTATATCTTTTGAAATCATATAGGGATTATATAAGAAAACACTATACCACAGGGAGGTAAATGTATTTTACCCTTTTATTTTTTATTTTTTTCCAATCTTTTTTTCTTTTTTTTCCTTTTATATGCATACAAATCAAAACTTAATGTATACTCTTGACCTGAAAGATAGTTTGCCAATTTTAATACAGATAAAAGCAGTCAATTTCTCCTTCCCTCGGTGAATTCATTTTTTTAAACACATTTAATGAATTCACACTTCAATCATCGAATGAAGACTTTCAAGGTCAATCACCGTGGCATTTATATTACCACATCGTATAAGGAAAAAAAATAAGAGTGGAAAAAAATAAGAAATAAAAAATACGACCTTTGAAGTCTTGTCTATAAAGGGTGGATCCGTCAATGTCTCATTTTGAAGTCTTGTCTATAAAGGGTGGTTAATTTGTTTACTTGTATGAACTGCAAAATGAGACATTGACGGATCCACCCTTTATAGACAAGACTTCAAAGGTCGTATTTTTTATTTCTTATTTTTTTTCTTTATATGCATACAAATCGAAACTTAATGTATAGTCTTGACCTGATAGATAGTTTGCCAATTTTGATACAGACAAAAGCAGTCAATTTATCCTTCCCTTAGTGAATTCTTTTTTCTAAACACGTTTGTTGAATTCAGACTTCAAGCATCGAATGAAGACTAAAAGCAGGCATTTACATTACAAACAAACCACAGATTTTGACAGTCAACGGTCACCGCCTCTAAAGTCAAGTTGAAAAAGACCGCAGACTGCAGTTGAAGTAACAAGCTATTTCTTTTAATCCACGAATTAAGGTAGTAACGAATTATTACTTGTCTCATGACTACTTTGTTCATGTGTAACACAAGATACGACCCATGTGTTCATGTGTTCACAAGAAACGACCCAAGAAACCCTTCCAAAATTCCTTAGGCATTTATTAGGCAGAATGGTCAAAATGGGCCATTTTTCCAGGTCCTCTAATAATTTGATTGATCGAAGACCACATATTTGAGAAACAAAATTGACCATCAAAAAATGAAGTATAAAGGACAAAAAATAATTCCTTTTAATGTTAAGTAGTAATAAAAATAAGCAAAATGTGATTTGTTTCCCTTTCTAACCTTTGTTAATTCTTTTTTAATGATACAATTATCAACTAAAGACTTTACGAAGTCAATCAGCAGTCGCAGCTTTTAACATGAAATTTTTTTTAATCCACGAATTTAACCTGTGTGTTGTGAAGCATCACTGTTGTGTCATATTCATTAACCCCGTTTGACAAGCGAGTTTTTTAGATGTTTATCTAAAATTTTACTGTAACTTACTGTAGAAGTTTTTAAAAAATTTTTAAAGTGTGTTTTTTTTTTTAATATTTTGAAATGTATACTTTAAAAATTTTGAGAAATTTTTGAAATTGTTGTAACTAAAGTTTTTAAAAAACTTGTAGCACATAAACTTGGCAAAAAACTTGGCTGCCAAACAAGACTTGATTGTACCATTATTGTATGTATTGTCAAAAAACACTAAACAAGACTTGATTTTTCATGTGTTCACAAGACACGACCCATTTAACCTGTTAACTTACAATAAACACGAGAAACCCTTCCAACCAGTTTAGCACAGTGTAACACATCCTTTCTAAAGTCTCGTGTAATCAAGTCTATCAAGTTGGGCCCCTCTAACATAAAAAATTAAGTTAAATAGGACATGAATCTATCATTGGGAACATCACTAATGGCTAATGAATAAGCATTTTAGGGACTAAAGTTAAAACAGTTATCAACGACTGTATGTGATACAAAGTCTTCAACATATAAAACAACGTATGTATGGAAATGGTACTTAGGATGTTAAATCACAATAAATGCCCACTACAATGATTAAATATTGGCTTAAGTTTAGATAGATCAGATGCTCAAAAATCCAATCATTCAAATTGTTCAAATCATTTCACCAAATAGTGTGGCACAGTATGAACAATTAGGTTTTTGAACACCAAATCTATCCAAGTTTTGAACTTAAATATTACTACTAAATATCCGCTCAAATTAACGTGTCAAATGGTTTAAGGCAGTTGTGTATTTAAGAGCCATTTTGACCGACATTTCAAAGTCCTGCGTTAGTTGTGTTCCAAATGTGACAATGTGATAATGCAACGTTCAATTATTGACTTTTGGAATTTGTTAAACGTTTCCAAAACGGGAAGAAAAAGGAAAAGAAATTGCAGGCTTAGATTATAGTACGCCATTTGCGATTTCCTAGGCAAGTACTGTCACTAGACTAATCTCATTTCCTATACAAGATTCTCAAAGGATGGATTCTCCTCACAAATTTGGATAATGTCCTATAAAATTAAAGGAGCATAATGTGTATTTTAAGGTTTACACTATTTTTTGACATACCTAACAATTACTATAGCATCGAGCACAACATTTAGATGGTTTTCTTGGTAATCAAATTTATTGATCAAATGCCAGAGTAACGCCTGCTAATAGGCGGATTTCTAATATTGTGAGAGAAAATCATCTCTTCTTGATCTTATCTTCGCCACATATATGGGAATATAGTCACCACAAAACTTAACTACATGTAGCTAATTTTTTTTTTAAAGATAATCACCTACTGTTCAATCGTTTACTACGTGGAATGCCAAAAGCACCATGTAGATTTCACGAGAACAGGCCTTACAAGTGCCATTTTGCACAATTTGGTAAATTTTGGTATGTAAAGTAAGAATTAAATGGATTGAGATAGTTAAGAAAGTGAAAAAGAAAAGGGGAATAAGTGGGTGAAAATAAATGGATGGAATTGATTGTTACAAAAAAAAATAAAATACTCAAAATCTATTCAAATTTAAAAAAAAAAACTAAATATGGCCACATGACAAAAATATTGAGCTTCCACTCAGTAGAAAGTAAAAGTAGTCAATTCAACAACCTACTAAAATGGGAATTGAATAGTGGATTATTATTATTATTATTATTATTATTATTATTATTATTATTATTATTATTATTATACATATACATAAACACACATATGGTATGCACATGCCTGTCACACTTTTTCCCATACTTATTTTTTCAGATCCTCCATATTACCACAATAGCTTTGTGTATTATATAACAATTTTTACTCCCCATTTGAATTGTTATTTTCTTGAATTTTTTTTAGAAAAATTATTGTAACAATTTAGTGTATGTTAAATAAAATGGTGATTAAAAAATGTGATCATGGAATAAAATTTTTTTTGGAAAAACATCAATCCAAACATTTTGTTCCAATGCCCGACACCTACACATTGAGCCGCATTGTAAGTGCATCCACCCCACTTCATCTCTCAATCACAAACCAATTCAGATTTCACAGCTTTGGAGTTGGAAAATTCGGTGTAAGATTTGAGAATTCATATTTAAGGATTTAGGGATTTGGTAATGTGGTGGGAGGTAAAAGAGAAATTTTTTGACTCCCTATCTCGTTTCATCTAAAAGCGAAACTTTTTTTTCCCTAGGTTTGCTTGTATTCAAATTAGCAACAAGTGTATAAAAGTGAATAAGGATATCGTAGTAATTTTTTGCTTGTGTTCAAATTAGATTTTTAGAATAACTAGTGTTCTCGTTTATAGTTGTAAAAAATTATTTTAATAAATGCATGGGTGTTCACAAAAAGAGTTGAAAAATGGTTTTGACAAAAAGATGATTAAATTGCCCTTATGTGCTACAAAAGTGACATTTGTGCTAATTAAATAGTATTTTTATGTAATTAATTGTTTTTCTTGTAAAGACTAAATATTGGAAAAGAAGAAGATGAATGGAGACAAAGGCAAATTTAGAAATGAGGTACAAATAGTAATAAATGACAAAGATGTGTATGGCAGTAAAAATTTTCCTGGCCTCAGAATTATGTTAAAGTTTTTTTTTTTGAAAGGTATGTTTGTCTGTATGACAAAAGTATATGCTAGAATCGAAAAGCCAAAAGTAGCTCAAGAGATGCTTCTGATTTTAAGCTTTTTTATACAAAAAAAAATCAAAATTTTTAAAATCATTGATAGCACAAAAATAGCTTTTTGAAAATCAGAAGTTAAATCAAGTTTTCAAAATCAATTTAAAACATATCCATTCTCTTCTATACACGAAATAATCATCGGGTTTTCAAAATTTAGCTGAGAGCATAGAAATTAACTTTTAGAAGATCAGAAGTTGGAACGAAGTTTCAAATTTTAGTTGAAAATAGGCCCATCCTATTCTATACACGAAATAATCATGCGAGGCTCAGATATTTGATCTGTTTGCACCCGTAGATTAGGAGCCATCATTGATCGAGATCGGGGTTGGTCGAGTCAAACAGTCTTCCATAGACTTTGGGTTTTTTTTTTGGGGGTAATAATTTGATGGTTTAAAAACAAAAAAGTCTCCAGTGATATACCTAATACACAAAAAATCCTCTTATAATTTCAAAACAGATAAAACGATACCTTATGTTTTGAACTAAATTGTAAACTAACAGAATTCGTTAAATTTAACGAAAATGATAGTCTTGGTTGTTAAATTTATTGGATTCCGTTAAATTTACCGTTAAGTTTATCAGATTCCGTTAAATTTTCCATTAATTTACCGAATTTCGTTAAATTTAACGAATTCTGTTAATTTACAATTTAGTTCAAAATATGAGGTGTCGTTTTGTATATTTTGAAATCATGGGGGGATTTTCTATATATTAGGTATACCACATGGACTTTTTTGTTTTTAACCATAGGTTTGTCTACTATAGCACTTGTTAAGATATATTCCATGTGTCATTTTTGAAAATACAAGATTAATTAAGGAAAGGAAATAAATACAAAGAATGGTAGGTAAAAATTAAATAAAGAAAATATATAAACATAATAAAAAGTAGTAATTGTTAGTATATATATATATATAGTGGAATAAGTGAATGATAGCAAGTGTCTATAGGACACCCATTAAAAAAACTCTTAAATTTATATGGACAACATGATAAGCGATTCGAATCCATCAACTTAGCAAAGGCATCAATTTATATGGATAGAACCGGCTATGTTATGCATCAGTCATGGGATGATTGTTCAGACACCGTCCAAATGAACCACAAAACAAACAAGAGGAATCTGAATATACAGCTTTCCATAAGCAAAATGAGGACATATAAAAACAGATTATTTTGATACTTGAGATGCACATTCGTATCTAGGCTTACAAACAACTATAAAAAGAAGTAACATCCCAGCCCAAATCGTGTAGTGTCGTCCGACTGGGGGATATCAATCATCTTAGGCTGCCTGGGGAGGACGACCCATACCTACAGAAGGTGGTGTATGATAGACACCTGGGCTTATCTTTACCTCTGCAAGATTGGCACCTTTACCCTGAAATCCATCTGCATGAGACCAGAATACGACATACATAAAACGATAAACCAAGTTATCATAGGTTATTCAAGGTATTGGACCACGAGACTTACTTCTTGTCCCGGAAACTGTTCTTGATGCTGCAGGTAAGATGGATGAAGTTGAAAGTAAGACGAGAAAGAAAAGTGTGGTGAGAGCGTTGGCGGCCATGAATTCTACAGAAACCGGTAAATTTCGGAAGCTACCACCTATTCGAAAGGTTGGTGCAATTGCTCAACTATATATAGGAAGTTTTAGGAAATGGTGAAAGTAAGGTTTGAAATTCATAAGAAGTATATAATTTGGGTAAATTTGTGAAAGAAAAATGAGTAACTACTCACTTTATGCAAAATGTATTATGGCATTCGGAATTACCACAAAGCCTTGAAAAGCTTGCTGAACACTTTTTTTTTGTAGTAAACCCGGTTCTGTTTTCCTTCTTCTCAACTAAGATTCCTACATTGCTACAATTTTCGTCTTTTAATGGTAATAAAACTTTGCCACCAAGCTTTTAATGTTATGCCTCATATTTTGGCCAGTATTTTGTCCAAATTTTATAAATAAAAAAAAATCCTTTTATTAAAGCTCAAAACAAGCGCTGTTGCAACTTATTTACCAATTTTGTTACTGGCAAGAGTTTCAATTTTTGTTTCCTTTTTAGTTTCGGGCACATTGGGGGTATAAATAGGTCTTGTGAGGACTTACCGTATTATTAATCAAATATCTTTGATTTTTTACCAAATTTTCTTGTGAGTGCAAAAGTAACATGAAATTTCTTTTAATCCACAAATTTAGGGCAGGTAGTGATCAACGAATTGTTTCAAGTGCATAGGGTCGATCGTAATAATAAATTATCTGAAATATTCCATGGTCGAACCCACAAGAACGATAACAAAAATAACAAAAATTAACCTCAATGGGTATTTTAATCACTGCTTGAGAAATTAAATAAACACTCAAATCAACTAAGATATAGGTGAGAAAACAATTGGCAAAAGACTAGGATTTCATATTTTAATCCAGAGTTTAAGTTGAATATCTATTTAATTTCTTAACATGCCAAGAATGTATTCTATGCAAGTACCTTAGATTATCTCTAAACACATCTAAGTTGTGACTAATTAAATCTCATGTACATTTTGAGATCAAAAGTATTTAATTAAACCCTTTAAAATCTTAGGTGATATATTTATATCATACAAATCCTAACCTACTTTAGTGATTAGGAGAAGTATGCTTATTTATCTAGTGCATGGTTGTATATCCATTTTTAGTTCAATACAAATCCTAAAAGCATGTCTATGGTAGCCAAATATAAACATATAATTAAATCAAGATAAATAAATCAAGACAAAAGTTAAAAATTTAATTAAGATAAATAATCAAACTCCTTCACAAAATCCTATCCCTAGATATAATTTAGTTCATCATAATCATAATTAAAACCAAGAATTCAAGACACAACAACAACAAAACATATTAAACCCAAGAAACCCTTCCAATCTGTTTAGCACATTGTTGTATTCAAATTTAATGTGAGAACAAAATATATTAAACTAGTGTAACACATCCTTTCTAAAGTCTTGTGCAATCAAGTCAGGCCCCTCTAACATAAAAAATTAAATTAAATAGGACATGAATCTATTATTGGGAACATCACAAATGACTAATCAATAAGCATCTTAGGAGCCAAAGCATAGCCATGTTGTTAAAAGAGTTATCAACGTCTTTATATGATACAAAGTCTTCAATATATAAAACAAAGTATGTATGGAAATGGCACCTAGGATGTTAAATCACATTAAATGCCCACTACAATGATTAAATATTGGCTTACGTTTACATAGATCCGTTATTCAAAAATCCAATAATCCAAATCGTTCAAATCATTTCAACAAATAATGTGCCACAATGTGGACCATTAAGTTTTTGAACAAATAATGGTCTACCCAAGTTTTGAACTTAAATATTACTACTAAATATCCGCTCAAATTAACGTGTCAAATGGTTTAAGGCAGTTGTGTATTTAAGAGCCATTTTGACCGACTTTTCAAAGTCCTCCGTTAGTTATGTTCCAAATATGAGAATGTGACAATGCAACGTTCAATTATTGACTTTTGGAATTTGTTAAACGTTTCCAAAACGGGAAGAAAAAGGAAAAGAAATTGCAGGCTTAGATTATAGTACGCTATTTGCGATTTCCTAGGCAAGTACTGTCACTGGACTAATCTCATTTCCTATACAAGATTCTCAAAGGATGGATTCTCCTCACAAATTTGGATAATGTCCTATAAAATTGAAGGAGCATAATGTGTATTTTAAGGTTTATACTATTTTTTTGACATACCTAACAATTACTATAGCATCGAACACAACATTTAAATGGTTTTCTTGGTAATCAAATTTATTGATCAAATGCCAGAGTAATGCCTGCTAATAGGTGGATTTCTAATAATGTGAGAGAAAATCATCTCTTCTTGCTTTTATCTTCGCCACATATATGTGAATATAGTCACCACAAAACTTAACTACATGTAGCTAAATTTATTTGATAAAAAAAAAAAGATAATCACCAACTGTTCAATCGTTTACTACATGGAATGCCAAAAGCGCCATGTATATTTCACGAGAACAGGCCTCACAAGTGCCATTTTGCACAATTTGGTAAATTTTGGTACGTAAAGTAAGAATTAAATAAATGGATTGAAAGTTGAGACACTTGAGAAAGTGAAAAAGAAAGGGGAAAAGTGGGTGAAAATAAATGGAAGGAATTGATTGTTACAAAAAAATAAAATACACAAAATCTATTCAAATTCAAAAAAACTAAATATGGCCGCATGACAAAAATATTGAGCTTCCACTCAGTAGAAAATGAAAGTAGCCAATTCAACAACCTACTAAAATGGGAATTGAACAGTGGGTTATTATTATTGTTATTATTATTATATATAATTATATACATGTGTATATAGATGCATATACATACACACACACACGAAATGCAATTGATGAAGAGAAAGAAAAAGAAAAATTGAAAAGATAGAAACAGGTATAAAAGAAAATAGGAATTAAGAATATTAAGTATTAACAATAACATAGGGTATGCACATGCCCGTCATACTGTTTCCCATACTTATTTTTTCAGATCCTCCGTATTACCACAATAGCTTTGTGTATTATATCACAATTTTTACTTTGGTTCGGATTGCTATTTTCTGAATTTTTTTTTAGAAATATTGTAACAATTTAATGTATATGAAGTAAAATGATGATTGAAAAATGTGATCACGGAAAAGTACAAGTTTTTTTTTTTTGGAAAAACATCAATCCAAACATTTTGTTCCAATGTCCGACACTTTCATGTTCAGCCGCATTGTAAGTGCATCCACCCCACTTCATCTCTCAACCACAAACCAATCCAGATTTCACAGCTTTGGAGTTTGGAGAATTAGGTGTAAGATTTGTGATAAGTGAATATTTAACGTGCATTTTGTACAAGTTTGGCACGAACTTTTGGTAGGTTTTGAGAAGATTAAAACCATATTTGAACTCTTTTGGTGATAATTGCTTAAATATTGTTTAAGTGTTCAAAACTTGATATATGAGTGGATTAACGTGTTAATTTTGTGAAAATGTGAAGGATATTGATATATGAAATTCATGTACGAGATGAAGAAAATGTAAGGATCATCTGGAGGATAAAAGTACAAGGATACTAGGAGAAAAAATGAAGAAAAAGGAAAGCAGTGAAAAACTGGAAATTGATCAGCACGGATTCGAGCTCGGATCCGTGTAAACAAAAAGAGATCCGAGCCCTCGTCTGTGCTTCTGGAGCAGTGAATCCGAGGTCAGATGATCCGAGCTCGGATCCATATGGAAAAGGCCTCGGATCAGCGATGATCTGAGCTCAGATCCTTCTTCACTCCTCGGATCCGAGGCTTGGATCTGCCTCTCTCTTTTGCAAGTGACACAACCATTTTTTCTCACTTTTCACACAATTTTCCAGCTATCTTGGGTGAGAGAATTTGGTGGCACATGCTTCTGCAACAAAAAGGAAGACAAAATGAGTTATTGACAAGTCAAAACAACAATTTTTTTACTTTCTTTACAAAATATGAGTTATTGGAATCATGAAGGAGAAGAAAGCGCCTTTCTACCATCTTTTATGCAGAGACACAAGGGGAAACCAGGCATCACCATACGTAGTTAGTTTTTCTTCTTGAAAACAGTTTCTCTCTAGCTAGAAGTTCAAAAAGAAGCACTTGGAGACTTTAGTTGTAATCATCTTGTACAAGACATAGCAGAAATTAAAGGGTTTCACCATTAATTGGCTAAGCTTTTCTTTATCTTTCTTGTACTTGTACTTTATGATATTTTACATTAATAAACTTGTGAATTTGATTGTTATATCATTCATGAGTAGCTAAATTTCTTTATCTAGGGAGTAGATGAAACTTATGGCTAAATGATGTGAATTGAATGTGATTTACACTTGTTGTATCTTGTATTAACTTGTCTATTTGTGCAGTTGTAATTACTTGTTGTTGTTTGATCACCAATAGCATGTTTATAGTTGTTATTCCTTAATAAGAATTGGTAGTAACAATGGAAAAATATGAGTAGAGCTTGAGTTGTATGTTCATGAAAATAGATGTACACTTAAGTGGATTATCTAGCATTTCACGAAGGAAAACAGAGTAGAACTAGTATTTCACCATGAAAATAGGGAAAATTGGATTGCTCTAGGCCATTTTATCATGAGAATGGGATTTGGTAATATTAAAAATGAATACCTAGTTAAACAAGAATTATAACAAGAAGTAAATCTATTCATTTGTGTTGTTTATGCCATAAGTGGAATCTACATCCCTAGATTCAAGTCTTTAGTGAACTTATCTCCATTTGTACCTTGCATTTGTTAAAATAGATTGTAGGTAGTAGCTTCTATAAATTCTCTGCTCAAATTCATTATAAGTCTAAATAATAGAGAAAATAAGGATTTAATACTTGTAGACATTGCTCCTCGTGGGATTGATCCGATACATACCCTACATTACCATTTTCGGCCTGTATACTTGCAGTCAACGGGTATAAAATCGGATTTAAACTTGCATTGATATAAAAATTCCGTCAAATTTTTGGCGCCATTGCCGGGGAGCGGCAATATTAGGGCCTAATAATCTCTATTAATTTAGACATCTTTAATTTTGATAGTTAAGCTGTTTATAGTTAATCTTATATTTTATCAGTTTTGACAAATAAAAATTGCATAATCTTTCTTATTTCTGTTGTAGTGTATGCACCGGATATTTCGAGAAGTTGTACCTTTCGATCCAGAAATTGAGAGGATACTTCGTAGACAAAGAAAGCACACACCACAGCACGAGGAACAAGAGGATCGGCAGCCAATAGAGGAAATTTTGATAGAGTTACCATTTGAGGAAGAAATGGCGGAAAACGAATCAAATAGGCGAGCTCTACGAAATTTTGCTTTATCGGGGACACAAGGATCTCAAACTAGTATCGCAAGGCCAATGGTAAATGCTAATAATTTTGAGATTAAACCATCACTGATTCAAATGGTACAACAATCTCAATATGGAGGTAATGCTATAGAAGATCCAAATTCTCATTTGTCAACATTTCTTGAAATCTGTGATACAATAAAGTTTAACGGTGTTAGTGATGATGCAATTAAATTTTGATTGTTTCCATTTTCGCTAAGGGACAAGGCCAAGGTTTGGTTACAATCTCATCCTCCAAATACTTTTATTATTTGGGCTGAATTAACTAACGCTTTTCTTAATAAATTCTTTTCATCTGGAAAAATTGCTAAATTTATAATGGATATAACTAGTTTCTCTCAACAGGAAGGAGAGACATTGTACGAAACTTGGGAGCGCCATCAGGAATTACAACGAAGATGTCCTCATCATGGTTTACCAGATTGGCTGATAGTGCAAACATTTTACAATGGTCTCACTTATCCAACAAAGACGCATGTAGATACGGCAGCGAGAGGAGCATTGATGGAAAAGTCAGTCGAGGAAACTCAACAATTGATTGAAGAAATAGCTGCTAATAACTACTAATGAGCTAACGAATGAGGTAATACAAGGAGAACTGCGGGTATGCTTGAAGTAGATACCTTGAATATGTCAAGTGCAAAGATGGATAATATGGTTAAGATGCTTAACAGGAAAGTTGGTTCTAGTTCTAATCAAGGAATAGTTGTTGCTTGTTTTATTAACTGTGGAGGAGACCATGATGATTCTATGTGTTCTAGCAGCGAGCAGGTTCAATATCTCAACAATTACAACCGTCCACCCCAAAATAATCCATACTACAATACCTACAATTCAGGATGGCGTAATCACTCAAATTTTGGATGGAAGGATCAAAACGTACTAACATTTTCTTGCAATTGGCTGATAGGTCTATTAGACGTCCAATGGGCATATTGGAGAATATACTTATTAAAGTGCAGAAATTCATTATTCCTGTTGATTTTGTTGTTTTAGATATGGAGAAAGATGTCAATGTACCTATTATATTTGGTAGACCATTTCTGGCCATTGCAGGTACAATAATAGATGTTAAACGTGGTAAGTTCAAGTTCCAAATTGGTGAAGAGGAAGTGGAGTTTGATTTGAATAAAATGGAGAAGTATCCCTCTTTTACTGACCATGTTTATTCTGTTGACATATGTGATGAATTGACATTAGAGATGAGTCAAGTTAATCTTGATAATGATTCTCTTAAACTTTGTCTTAATGGTGTAGACTTACAAGAGGAACAAGTTGAAGAAATAACTGAATTTTTGTAGGCACAGGTTCGTTACAAAAGGAGAAATGCGTATGAGGAGTTAGGGCAGAGCAAAGAGCTACCTCCACCATCGTGTGAGCAAGCTCTACAGCTTGAGTTTAAACCACTCCCTAAACACTCCAAATATGCATTTCTTGGAGAAAATGAGACATTGCCGGTGATTGTCAATGTTGCACTAGATGAGAAACAACTAGGAAAGCTTTTACGTGTTTTGAGGAAGCATTTAAAGGCTATAGGATGAACAATTTCTGGTATCAAAGGAATTAGTCCAACTATTTGTATGCACAGGATTTTGTGGAAGAAAACTCTAAACCGGTGGTTGAGATTTAAAGAAAGTTAAATCTAAATACGAAAGAAGTGGTAAGAGTAGAAATCCTTAAATAACTGGATGCAGGTATAATTTTTTCAATTTCTGATAGTGTTTGGATTTCTCCTATTCCTGTAGTGCCAAAGAAAGGGAGAATAACCATAGTACGTGGTAAAAATACGAAATGATTCCCTCTAGAGTTGTGGTTAGATGGCGAGTCTGTATTGATTATAGAAAACTGAATGCAGCTACTAGAAAAGATCATTTCCCTCTTCCTTTTCTTGATCAAATGGTAGAAAGATTGGCCGAATATGAATTTTATTGTTTCTTGGATGATTTTTCAGGATACAATCAAATAGTCATTGCACCGAAAGATCAAGAGAAAATCATATTTACTTGTCCTTACGGCACTTTTGCATTTCGAAAAATGCCTTTTGGACTGTGTAATGCACCGGCCACTTTCCAACGTTGCATGATGACAATTTTCTCTGATTTTAATGAGAAAATCATGAAAATCTTCATGGATGACTTTTCTGTATTTGGATCTACATATGATCATTGTCTTAACAATTTAGATCTAATTTTGCAGACATATAAAAAAACAAACCTTGCACTCAATTGAAAAAAATGTCATTTCATGGTTTGTGAGGGTATTGTTTTAGGGCACAAAATTTCTTCACAAGGTATTGGGATAGATCAAGTCAAGATAGAGGTTATTGAGAGAATGCCTCCACCTACCAATGTGAAAGGCATTCGAAACTTTCTTGGATACATGAAATTTTATCGGTGATTTATTAAAGATTTCTCCAAAATTGCTAAACCTTTATGTGAATTACTTGCAAATGATGTTCCTTTTCACTTTAATGATGAGTGCTTATTTGCTTTTAATAGGTTGAAGAAGGAACTTGTCTCCGCACCCATAATATCATCATCGGATTGGAGCTTGCCATTCGAATTAATATATGATGCGAGTGATTTTGCAGTTGGAGCTGTTCTTAGACAAAAGCATGATAAGCGACTTCATGTCATTTATTATGCAAGTAAAATGCTAAATGAAGATCAAGTCAATTATGCAACAACAGAGAAGGAGTTGCTAGCAGTGATATTTGCATTGGATAAGTTTAGATTGTACTTAGTAAAATCTAAAGTCATCATTTATACCGACCATGCATCACTCAAATATCTTTTAAATAAGAAAGATGCAAAACCTCGACTAATTCGATGGATTTTATTATTGCAGGAATTTGATTTGGAGATCAAAAATAAAAAAGGATCCGAGAACTTAGTCGCTGATCATTTTTCTAGACTGAAAAACATGCCTCAAGAAGACCGTTCATCCATTAAAGAAGAATTTCCAAATGAGTTTTTAATGGTAATTCAAAAGTCACCGTAGTATGCTGATTTAGTTAATTTTGTAGTTAATGGAGTGATACCAAATGGTTTGAATTCCCACCAAAGGAAATAATTTTTAAATGACGCTAAACATTATTTTTGGGAGGAACTATTCTTTTATAAACTTTGTACAGATGAAATAATTAGAAGATGTGTTCCGGAAGAAGACGTACACAGTATTTTAATGCATTGTCATACCCTTGAAACGGGATGTCATTTTAGTACAATTAAAACCGTAACAAAAATATGGTGATCTGGATTTTACTGGCCTACTATGTACCGAGATGCTAGAAATTGGGTTAAAAGTTGTGATCAATGCCAAAGAACTGGTAACATCTCTAGAAAGAATGAAATGCCTCTAACTACATATTTGGAAGTTGAGCTATTTGATGTTGGGGTATAGATTTTATGGAACCATTTGTCACGCCCCAAATCGACCACCTGATTTGGAATGCGACACGTCGTGAAACTCAAGAAGTATACTCCTCTTGAAGTCTCACCAGGCATCTTACTTTACTACTCAACCTTGCAAACAATATCGGGGATAGATGCTTTTTTACAAAAAAGAAAAGATCCAATAAAACCATGCTCAACATCAAATAGCATAAGGAGTAAACGTATCATGAAAGTAAAAGTCAAACTTGCCCACTTATGGTCAAGTGCCATACACTAGAATCCCTCAAACATGACTAGAAAATAAAAATAAACAATAATGATAAATCCCCGCTGCTAAACTTATAAGTTTGACCACTATATCAATCTCCAACCATTGACCATCTATTCTTCCTCTTCTTCCACGAACACTAACTCATATTCTCCATCGTTGTCTGCAAAATGGGATGAGAAAGGGGGTGAGCTTTTGCAAGCTCAGCAAGTACTACCTACTATCCCTGTCGGATCATACACGTTACATATACATATAATTTAGCACTAACACAACACAATTCGTACTTCATATTCATAGCTCCAACTGTTACAAAAGGACCATAGAGTCATATGCAAATTTGCAAACACAATTATGCATCTATTTCGAATTCATAACAATCACTAAATAAAAGCTTTAAGTTAATTAGAGGATCATGCCTTCATTGGTCTCTGTGTACACAGCCTAGTGTTTAACCCCCACTAGGGAAAGGTCATAGTTCAAATTCGAATTCATAATCATAGTAGTTGGGCCTGGTCCTGCCGAGTATAGTCATGATCGTAATTAAGTGGGTCCATTACATTAGAACATTTTAATTCAACACATTAAAAAATAAGCATATCATGATCAAGATTCCATTCAAAATAGCATATATGATCCGAATTTTTATATAGTAAAGTAATGTCCCAATTCATAAATGTTCGTTGTTACAAATACAAGGATAGTGTGAAGTACTCACCTCAACTTCGACTAACTTCTTTTACTCTTCCACCCCTTGAGCTAGCCCTTATGTGTGACCCTAATAATATACAAAAGTATCATCCAACTGTCTATAAATAAACACTCTTAATTCGTGTGGACTGAATTGGTCTCATTCCGCGATACTTATAGCTTCTACTACGTCTTACGAAAATTTCAGATTCAACCAGTTGCTAGTGTTTTGGTCCTAACTTCAGGTATACACATTGAAACCAGAAACTAAAGACACCTCCGCGAACTAGACTCGAAACTCTACCACTTCCATGAAGACTACTTCCCTAGATTTGCTCATTTGCCTTGGCAAAATTTGCTCATCATCTCTTGTTACTCCACCTGCCAGATTTTCTGTTCATAATACATTGCTGGAATAATTCCTAATCTTTAAGTTAAACAATTAAAATATCTTCCTTATTACTCATGATGTTTAAACCAGTCTCTACCTGATATTAATCTTCCCAAAGTTAAGGTTTTAGTGCTCTTCCAAGTTCCAAAGCAATAACCCATTAGATTTAACAATCAAATTCTTTTGACAGATTTGAACTCACCACTGAACCCTTGCAAAAATGATTTTTAAGAACTGGGTTTCATATCCCCAACATCCAGAATGTTCTTTTGCAAGTAATACCCCAAATATATGGTTAAATCTTGGGTGAAGATTGTCTTCAATTCGTTGGTTAAACCCACAAGAATCAAGTTTCCAAATCTGCTACGAAACCTGACAGATTAGGAAACCTTTTTTTTTCTTTTCTTCTTCCTACTTGGAGAAACTCAAGAAACCTTTTCAAAAATTACCCAAACTTTTAAAATCTGATCTTTTTCATGTTACCCAAACGTTTTATTGACATACAACCCAACCTCATGCAAACGCTGCCGACGCACGACCAGTTCTGATTCAGAAATTGAAAGACCCTTCTATACTTCGAATTTTGGTCTGAAATTTTATACACAAATCCTACACATATAGGCCCATAACATATCAAAATTTCATAAAAAATCTCAGCCTCTAAGGCCACGAACAGATTCTATACTTTTGCCACTATAATCTGTCAAAACCTGTAGGTTATTCCTCCCTGGATTAAATGCTCAAACCTTTTCCAGTTTAACCCCTTACAACCACGTATTAAATCACAAGTCGCGGTAGTTAGGATGAGACCCATAGTCCACACGTTTTCTCCCTTTACAAAGCACCCAAAACTCATTGCCATTTACTAAGTTCATAAGACAAGCGTTTTACCTCGTCAACACTCGCGTAACCACCTGGAATTGGTCCCAAGTTTTCTTGAACTCCAGCCGTCTCTCTCACTCCCTTTTCCTCGCTGTTGGTTGCTGAAAAAAACAAGAAGGACGGCTCCTCATACCCTTGGTGTACTTATATAGACAAACCCTAATCACAAACCCCTTTGAACTAGATTTCCTTTTCCTTACCCGAACTGATGTTACGGTACTTGTCTTGATTCATTCTCAATATTGGTCCATATCCTTGGTTATTATATCCCTACATATGTCTCGGATGCCTAACCATATTTGGACTAGGAGTAAGGCAGGTATATAATTCTTAATATACATATGCATACATATGTGTACACGGCTGCTATTGCAACAAAATTACCATTTGGTTATTGGACTATCTACCCCCCTCTTATTTATTATTACTATTTTTTTCCACCCAAATTATTTATATGAAATACATCCTTCCTACTCATTCCAAATTATCCCGTTCATAAATAAATTTCCAAACAGTCATAAAATACTATAACTAATAAGGTTCGGATTCCCTTCCTATTGATTTCAAAAGAAACCAATTGAGTCTCGGATTTTAAGCTTGATGGACTTTTAATTCAATTAAATAACTTTTTTTATCCTAATTTCAAGAATTTGTTTCAGGAAGGAAAAATTTACGGGACATTATATTCTACCCCCCATACACAAGGTTTCGTCCTCGAAACTTACGTACCTTATGCGAACAGATGGGGGTAACTTGTCCTCATCTCATCTTCAAGTTCCCACGTAGCTTCCCTTGCATCATGATTTGACCACTGCACCTTTACAAAGGGAATTGTCTTGTTTCTCATGACCCGCTCTTTATGGTCCACAACTCTTATGGGGCATTCCTTATAAGTTAAATCTGAATCCATAGTGATCTCCAGTTGATCTTTCAGCACGTGCCCTGGGTCCGCTACATATCTCATTAACTGTGATACGTGGAATACATCATGCACCCATGACAATGAAGGTGGCAAGGCCAACCTGTAAGCCAGGTCCCCAACCTTATCTAAGATCTCATACGGTCTAATGAATCTAGAGCTTAATTTTCCCCATTTATGAAATCTCACTACTCCTTTCGTAGGAGATACACGAAGGTACACCTTATCACCCTTCCCGAAGTCCAAGGGACGTCTCTTAGAGTCTGCCCAACTTTTACTGTGGTCTTGTGCAACCTTTAACCTTTGCTGAATGACCTTAATCTTTTCAACCGTTTGCTGTATCAACTCCGGGCCAGTTACCAACTTTTCTCCGACCTCGTCCCAGTACAATGGTGACCTACATTTTCTCCCGTATAAGGCTTCAAATGGAGCCATTCCGATACTACTATGGTAACTATTGTTGTAGGAAAATTTCATGAGTTTAACCAATTTATCCCAGTTCTTCTTAAAATCCAACGCACAGGCCCTTAACATATCATCCAAGGTCTGTATGGTACGCTCTGATTGCCCATCAGTCTGAGGATGAAATGCTGTACTCAAATGTAATTTCGTCCCCATCGCGTGTTGATAAGTGGTCTAGAATCGGGAAGTAAACCTTGGATCACGGTCTGACACTATGCTCACCTGTACGCCATGCAGACACGCGATGTTCTCCACATATATTTCTACCAATTTTTCCATAGTCGCCGTATTCTTCATAGGTAAGAAATGTGTGAATTTTGTTAGTCTATCCACTATAACTCATATGGTGTCATTTCCAAGTTTAGTCTTAGGTAATCCGACGACGAAATCCATGGTTATGTGTTCCCATTTCTATTGCGGAATTTCTAACGGTTTCAACAATCCTGCAGGGCGTTGATGCTCCGCCTTTACTTGTTGACTAACTAGACACTTAGCCACAAACTCTGCAATATTTCTCTTCATGCCCTTCCACCAGAGGTTCTTCTTAAGGTCCTTATACATCTTATTTCCATCAGGATGAATGGAATACTTGCTATTATGAGCCTCCTTCATTATCTCGTATTTTAATTCCTCATTCTGAGGTACACATGGCCTCCCTCTCATTCTCAAGCTCCCGTCCTTGTTCACTTGGAAATCCAAAGGTAATTTTTCTCTCATCTTTCGAAAACCATCATCCTCTTTTTGTGCATTCTGAATTCGACTTAGCAATGTCGGTTGTGCCATTAGAACTGACAAAACCTCTTTAGTTGAGTCTACCACTTCCAAATTCAGCTCATCTAGTTGTTTGCTCAAAGCAGAGATCTTCGTAGCTATGGGCTTCCTACTCAAGGCATCAGCTACCTATTAGCCTTTCCAGGATGATAATTTATAGTAAGATCATAATCCTTAATTAGTTCCAACCATTTTCGTTGGCTCATATTCAACTCCTTTTGAGTAAACAAATACTTTAAACTCTTATGATCGGTGAAAATGTCGCAACGCTCACCATATAGGTAGTGTCTCCAAATCTTCAATGCAAATACCACGGCTGCTAACTCTAGGTCATGTGTGGGATAGTTCTGCTCATAGGGTTTCAATTGCCTTGAAGCATAGGCAATCACTCTTCCGTTTTGTATCAATACACAACCTAATCCATTCTTAGAAGCATCACTATAAACCACATAGTTATCCCATCCCGAGGGTAATGCCAAAACAGGTGCACATACTAATCTTTTCTTGAGTTCTTGGAAACTCTCCTCGCATTCGGGTGTCCAAACAAACTTAGCTCTCTTTTGTGTCAGTCTACTCAAGGGAGTTGCTATTGTAGAAAATCCTTCTACAAATTTTCTATAATAGCCAGCAAGGCCTAAAAAGCTCCTCACTTCTGTAACATTAGTAGGCCTTGGCCAATTTGTAACTGCCTCCACCTTCTTAGGGTTAATCGATACCCCTTGTTCTGAAATCACATGTCGTAAGAAGGCCACACTTCGGAACCAAAATTCACATTTGCTGAACTTGGCATAGAGTCTCTCCCTCTTTAAGATGCCTAAAACTTCTCTAAGGTATTGTTCATGAGCCTCTTCACTTGGGGAGTAGATCAATATATCGTCGATGAACACCACCACAAATCGATCCAACTGAGACTTAAAAACTCTATTCATTAGGTCCATGAAAGCAGCTGGTGCATTGGTCAATCCAAAAAGCATAACCAAAAACTCATAGTATCCATACCTTGTTCTAAAGGCAGTCTTAGCTATATCCCCTTCTTTAATCTTCAACTGATGGTATCCAGACCTCAAATTGATCTTTGAAAAGACTCTAGCACCCTTTAATTGGTCAAATAGGTCATCAATTCTTGGAAGAGGGTATTAATTTTTAATAGTGATCTTATTCAACTCCCTGTAGTCAATACACAATTGTAAGGTCCCATTCTTTTTCTTTACGAACAATACTGGTGCCCCCCAAGGTGATACACTTGGCCGAATAAACTTCTTATCTAGTAGCTCCTATAATTGTTCATTTAGTTCCCTCAGTTCTGCTGGGGCCATTCTATATGGAGGCCTTGAAATTAGCTCAGTTCCTGGTATCAAATCAATCTCAAACTCAATCTCTCGATCCGGGGGGAATCCCAGGTAAATCCTCAGGAAACACGTCAGGAAATTCCCTCATTATGGGGATTTTATCTAAAGGTAGCACTTCACTAGTGCTATCCATCACATACGCCAAGTATCCCTTTGCCCCTTTTCTTAAGGTTCTAATTGCTTGTATGGATGTTAATAAGTATTTACTGGGCTTATTTTTATCCTTCCTAACATTCCCTTGATAGACAAGTTCTTCTTCTCCCGGTAGTGCGAATTTTACCCTCTTATGTCTACAATCTATTTGCGCGAAATTCTTTGCTAACTAATCCATCCCAAGAATTACATCAAAGTCATTCATGCCAATTTGTACTAGGTCCGCGTCAAACTCTCTACCTCCCACACCAATCTGACACCTCTTATATCTTATGTGAGAAACTAAAATTTTATTCCCAGGTGTAGAGACACGATAAGGGTCGTCCAACCATTCTGGTACCATATTAAGCAATCTCACGAATCTTTTTGAAACAAACGAATGAGATACACCACAATCAAATAGCACATAAGCGGGACAGAGTTTATAGAAAGTGCACTTGTGACCACATCATCCATCCCCTCGATCTTCATGTCAGTCATCGCATGCACTCTTGCATTGGATTTTGGCCTAGCATCACTGGCTTTAGGTCCTTTGGTCACATCTCTTGGGGGTTTTGGACAATCTTTAGCACGATGGCCCACTTGTCTGCAATTGAAGCAGGCTCCTGTCTTCCAACGACACTCTCCTGGATGACGTCTGTGACAGAGGTACATTCCGGAGCTATAGGAGTGTTATTTCTAGCAACCCTGCCTACTGCCTTGCCCGATCCAGAAATGTCTTTGGTATTCACCTTAACTCTCTTGACAAGTCTAAACACCCCTTTTTGTCTTGGATTATTTGGGTTTCCCATGACATCAATAGGCCTTGGGCGTTTGGCTCTTCACCACCTTAATCCTTACTATCTCAGCTTCATCTCTCAAACTAGCCTCGTACATAGCACTATAACTTGGAGTAGCTGCATTCACCATCCCCGCTTGAATTTCACTCAGTAAACCTTTTTCGTACCTCAACATCTTCAATGACTCGTCAGCTAAAATGGTAGGGAGGAATCTACCTAGGGTCGTAAATTTATGGGCATACTCCACTACTGACATTCCAGGCGTTTGTCTTAAATTTTCGAATTGCTACATCCTCTGCATCCTAATCGCCGGTGGAAAGAAATGAGCCATAAACTGGTCCCTAAAGTGAGCCCAAGTGATGGGTGAGGTAATGGTTAGTTCCACTGCGGTCCACCACTTGCTCGCGTCTCCTACTAGGAAAGGCTTAATAATCAAATGTTTCATTCCTTCAGGCACGTTGAGTAGTGTAAAATTGCTTTCAACTTCCTCTATCCATTTCTCAGCCTTATCTAGGTCAGGTGTTCCATCGAAGGTAGGCACATGAACCTTTTTCATGCGCTCATAATAGACATGGGTCCCCATAGGTCCCTGAGCATTAAAGTTCCCTTGTTGGTTACCATTCCTTTGCAAGTTGGCATTTAAATTTGCTTGGTTTTGGACTATGGTAGCTAGGTTAGTTATAACTTGCATGAGCTCCGAAGGTATGTTCACTTCCACATTTGTTGTGGCATTACCCGCTGAATTAGAGCCTTGACCCTGAGGGGGTGTTGATTATTGCTGTTCTGATTTCACGCTCTTCTTCTAGGCGGCATATTCCTACACACATGCTTTTGTTATATACTCTATAATTTATTTTTATAGTAAAAATTTTTTTTCTTTTTTTTATTATTATCCTTACTATTATTATCAGATATATATATATATATATGTGTGTGTGTGAAGCTTAATCAAGATACGAAAAGGAATGGAAAAGAAATATAGCATTACAACCATTGAGCAATGATAAGTGACTAATTTACGTAATAATTGTATGACATTTTATATTATTTTTAGTCACTTTGGTTATATTATTGGAAGAATATGAATCATTTTGGCTATAATTGGTGAAAAATGCTTTTAAGTGATTAAATGAGGTTTTTATCACTTTTTACTTGGATTTTGTGTATTTTGACAGTTTTGACACATTTTCGTATTTCGGCTATAACTTGAGTTAAAATGATCGGATTGGGATGATTCTTGAACCCATTTGAAGATAAGAGATAGATCTACAACTTTGGTGAAGACATCTAAATCCAGTTTGAAGGTTTTCCAGGTCAAAATGCCGAATTACAATAGCAAATTTCTACTGGTCGAAACTGGAACAGGGCAATGAGCAGGCAAGGGTATTTCAGTCATATCTCAGCCTACACAGATCCAAATGAGGTGATTCTTGTTGCATTAGAAAGATAACTCAAAAGGCTACAACTTTCGTGTTTTAGACATGAGCTGGTTCAGCCTCTAACATCAAGAAAAGATTGGTTGAAGTTGGGCCAAAAATAGAGCAAGTGATCCACACTCGGATCCACTATTCATCCGAACCCTCGGTTGTTTCTGGGTTAGTGGATCCGAGCTCGGATCCATACGGATCCGAGGTACTGTAGCAGCTCGGATCACAGGTCAGAGAAGGCTGCTCTGTACGCGTAAAACTCAATTTCACCTCCACCAACTCACATTGGATGCTAGACATGTGAGAAACATTCCCAGCTGTAAAAGGATATGTATCCTCATTTCTTGACCACCTTTCATCTAAATAGCCAAATGGCATTGCCAAAAAAGGATTCGGGGAGTCATAGCAGAAAAATAGAGAGTGAGCTACGGGATGAGCTTGAAAACTGCAGAAATTGTAACTCTTTCATCTCCCTAGTGTAGTTCTAGCTTAGTATAGAGGTTAGTTGTAGCTTTTCCATTCTTGTTTTTATTCTAGATTTAGGATGAAGATGGACCAGGATGAAGAAGGTAAGGAAGAAAGCTCATGTGACAAGGGTTGTATTTCCTTCCAAACCTTTATCTTGTATTGATTTCCAAGTTTAGTTAATATTACAAGTTCTGGATTTTGTGTTCAATATGTGTTCTAAGTTTATACCTTGGGTTTGGGTTGAACTTTCTATAAATTGTTAGTGTTTATTATTTTGGTTTATTTGGACTGCTATGATCTTGAGCAAGTTATTTTAGACTTTAGCTCTTGAAATCATGATTAATCTGGTACCATTAATTGTGATTTCTAAAGTGTTGTTTCTGCAATTGAAAATTGAGAATTTAACACTAGTTCAAGAAAGTGCTAAACATTTAGGGAGTACACTCACCGAAGTAGGGAGTGCACTTATGTGGTTTTTAGTGATTCATTTCATGTACATTTCATTGAAGAAAAATGAACTTGTAGCTATTCGATAACATGAAAATAGGTATGGATTAGTTATGAGTTATAGTTGGATTCACTACAAAGTAGGATTCAAATGCAAGGAAATTACACCATAATTTAGCCTAAATGTAGTTAATTATGATCCAAATATAGCACTTGCATGGTAGTTAGGGATACCAACAACCCAAGGAGCTTTTATGTGCTATTTTTGTATAATTTGGTAGGTAAAATTTGTTATAATTCATTGATAGTCTAAATATAGAGACTTTAGTAGTACGGTAATTTGCAATCCTTCTTGTTGGATTCGACCCTTAATACCCTATACTCGCCTTCACGATTCGTACTACTTGCATAAATCGCGTGTGGGGTATTTAGGAGTTTAGTAAATGTTAAAACTTGATTTAGGATGAGCTATAATTGTATATGTATACTCCGCGCACGTCAAGTTTTTTGGCGCCGTTCCGGGGAAATTGGCAAATATGCGGTGTTGAGAGTAACTTTTTAGTTTAGACTTTTTTTAGTTTATTGTGTGAATGTTATTCTGTCTTTATAGTTCTTTATGTGTATGTGTTTTATCACCTTATTCTTCTTACTAATTTTTGCTCTTAAGTTGTTTTAAACAACGCCAATTTTAGGTGATGGAGAAGGGTAGGACAATTTGGAGGACAATGGCTTGAGAAGTGGAAGTTGGTAATGGATGGTTACCAAGTTTCAAAGCTCCTTTAATAGACGGTAACCAAGAATTTACTGAATGTATTGTCTTTTTGCATTGGTTTAAGGTGCTTAAAGGCTAAATTTTTGATGTATGATGTTACAAGTTCAAATGGACACCATGATGCATGAAATTGAGCAGAGGAGGAATTTAATGTTTTTAATTCTTATCATGTGATTTGTGACTTGTGTGGAGGTTATCATGCTACTAATACATGTATGCAAGCACAAAATATGGATTATTATGATGAATTAGAGCATTACAATCCTTGTTTTGATCGATATAGTGCTAATTTGAGCAATTCTCCTGCTTATGGTTGGAATAATCAATGTACTTATAGTAATTCTTCATATTTTTATGATTACCAAACCTGAATGTGTCCAATATGAATCAAAACCATCTTGGGAGTTGGCAATTGAAATGGTAGCTAATGATTCTAAGCCATCTTGGGAGTTAGCTTTAGAAAAATTAGCTAATGCAACTTCCAACCGTTTTGATAGGATTGAGGAAAGGTTAGATGAATTAGCTTCTCACTTTGGTGATATACATGAGCAATTGAATGCATTGTGTGAAGTTATTTCCTCTAATAATGTGCAAAATGATCCTAGCATGAATGATGGGAATGTTGTATGTGAAAATGGGTTGCATTTTGATGAAAATGATGAATCTCAATTGTGTTTCAATGAGCAAATGTCCATTTCACATGATAATATCTTTGGAACTAACTTTGAGCCTCAAGAGGTGAGTTTTAATGACTCATTTTTCACCCCTCTTGAGGAGTGCATTGAAAGTATAGGTTCTAAGGGTATTGCTGCCCAAGATACTCTCATGACATTTCCTTTGGTAAATTCTCAAGTGGTGTATATTCAAGGTAATATCTATGAAACACTTGGAATAGGTAAGTCACTTCCATTTCTCACATCATTAGTTCATGTGGCTTTTTCTATTAAGTCACCTTACAATGATCCACCAAGGCCTAAAATGGTGGATTATTCGTTAACTAAGCCTCCTTGAAAAATGAGGTGATATAGTCAAGCTATTGACTTTAAAGAAGCGCTTATTGGGAGGCAACCCAATGCTTGTTTAAGTTGGTGTTACTTTGGAGTGATTTTATGTTTAAAGTATAAGTTTGAGTTATTTTGTTATTTTTCATTTGTAGGTTTTGGAAAAAGATGCAAAAGTGACCAAATGAGGTGAAAAAGGCGAAGTTTGATCAAAGATCTCAATACCTCAAATTCAGTAATTATGGTTTTTGATGCATTAAAGAGGTTTAGAATGCATGTTTAGATCATTTTACATGTGCGTGAATGATTTATTTTGACATAGAAATGATCTAGGGTGTATTTTGAAGAATTGAGGTCAAACTGAAAATTGCAAAAATTCTGCAATAAGTGCAGATTCAATGGATCCAAGGCCTCGGATCCATATGGATCCAAGGCCTCGGATCCACTTCTGCAATCAGAGAAAAACTTCGAGCTTCTTGATCCGAGCTCGGATCCATATGGATCCAAGGCCTCGGATCCACTTCTGCAATCAGAAAAAATTCGAGCTTCTTGATCCGAGCTCACTTATCATGATCCGACCTCGGATCCTTTCAAAAACGACCTCGGATCCTTTCCAAACGAAGCCTCGGACCACTTTTCCTCATTCTTCCCTCTTTTTCCTCCTTCAACTCCACTTTTCTTCTTGTTGGTTGCAAGCTTTTATTCTTAAGAATTGTATTTTTGTTTTTTTTTTCAAGGTGCATTAATTGAAGTCTCCATTCTTTCAAGTAAAGTTGGAAATTCATCACATTGCCATGGATTCGGATCGCGCAAGTTCATTAGGGGAGTATTACTTTCTCTTATTTTCGTTATTTTTCCTTTCTCACATTGAGGACAATGTGAAGTTTAAGTGTGGGGGAGGAAAGTATTGAACTTGCATTTACTTGCCATGTGATGATATTTTGTGGATTTAAATGCTTAGAAATGTTGGAATTATGTTTGAACTATTTGCCATGTGGATAATTTGCTTGAAATTGGATTTGTTGGCACAGAGTTTTCATCCATTTATAAGGAGAAACTCTGTAAAAAAAAATTTTCTAAAATCTTTTCCAATATTTCACTATGGCCCAAAAGTTCTTCAAATTTTTGTATTTTCATTCAAAAAGGGCTAATTTGTTCCAACTTTAAATGTTTATATTCTTCCAATTGTTGAAACTTTATATGTATGTTGGAAGGTTTAGTCCTCATTTAACTTGGAAATAGTATTATGCAATTAGAATTTTTACATTTTAGAAAGTATATTTGGTAAAGTGAGGAAAATTATGCCTATAATTTTACATGTTTAATGAGATTTCTTCTCTTTACTTAATTTTGCAAGTAAGTGATTGATATAGTCGATAAAGGTTATATTCCTCCTTTGATTATTCTTATATATTTTCTAAGAGGGGTTATCTATTTATTGTCCTTTATTTCTGAAAAAGAAAAAAAAAAGAGAAAGTAAATAAAAATTGTTCTACTCCAATGATTCATGTACCGAGTAACCGGGGGTTGGCATCAACAAATGTCGACATTCGCGTAAAAAGGTACTTGAATTAAGAGTATGCATAGCAACTTGAATAAGTGAAATGTTGAGTAACCGGGGATCTTCACCTAAAAGTTTCGATTTTCGCGTAAAAAGGCATTCTCACTATTTAAGTAAAATTTGTGTGAATAAATCCCTCTTAGTTATAGAATTTTGAGAAAAATATGATTATAGGAGGAGGAAAGCTATAAATTGACTATGTGATTTGCTTATTTGTAAAATTAAGTTAGGGTAAGAGATTAAGTTTAACTTGTTGAATTTAGGGTATAATTATCTTTCCTTTACTTGATATTATAAGTATTTAGTGTAAATTGAATAATTGTATAATGATTATTTTCCAAGTCTTGAGGAATTAAATTGGACAAAGTGCATATATTGTTTCACCTCTTGAATCATTGCATTTGATTATGTGTGAATTGCTTGAGGACAAGCAATGATTTAAGTGTGGGGGAGTTTGATAAGTGACTAATTTACGTAATAATTGTATGACATTTTATATTATTTTTAGTCACTTTGGTTATATTATTGGAAGAATATGAATCATTTTGGCTATAATTGGTGAAAAATGCTTTTAAGTGATTAAATGAGGTTTTTATCACTTTTTACTTGGATTTTGTGTATTTTGACAGTTTTGACACATTTTCGTATTTCGGCTATAACTTGAGTTACAATGATCGGATTGGGATGATTCTTGAACCCATTTGAAGATAAGAGATAGATCTACAACTTTGGTGAAGACATCTAAATCCAGTTTGAAGGTTTTCCAGGTCAAAATGCCGAATTACAATAGCAAATTTCTACTGGTCGAAACTGGAACAGGGCAATGAGCAGGCAAGGGTATTTCAGTCATATCTCAGCCTACACAGATCCAAATGAGGTGATTCTTGTTGCATTAGAAAGATAACTCAAAAGGCTACAACTTTCGTGTTTTAGACATGAGCTGGTTCAGCCTCTAACATCAAGAAAAGATTGGTTGAAGTTGGGCCAAAAACAGAGCAAGTGATCCACACTCGGATCCACTATTCATCCGAACCCTCGGTTGTTTCTGGGTTAGTGGATCCGAGCTCGGATCCATACGGATCCGAGGTACTGTAGCAGCTCGGATCACAGGTCAGAGAAGGCTGCTCTGTACGCGTAAAACTCAATTTCACCTCCACCAACTCACATTGGATGCTAGACATGTGAGAAACATTCCCAGCTGTAAAAGGGAGATGTAATCCTCATTTCTTGACCACCTTTCATCATTAAATAGCCAAATGCATTGCAAAAATAGGGATGGGGAGTTCATAGCAGAAAAATAGAGAGTGAGCTACGGGAGAGCTTGAAACTGCAGAAATGTAACTCTTTCATCTCCCTAGTGTTAGTTTAGCTTAGTATAGAGTAGTGTAGCTTTTCCATTCTTGTTTATTATCTAGATTAGGATGAAGATGGAGGATGAAGAAGGTAAGGAAGAAAGCTCATGTGACAAGGGTTGTATTCCTTCCAAACTCTTTATCTTTTGTATTTGATTCCAAGTTTAGTTAATATACAAGTTCTGGATTTTGTGTTCAATATGTGTTTCTAAAGTTTATACCTTGGGTTTGGTTGAACTTTCTATAATTGTTAGTGTTTATTATTTGGTTATTTGACTGCTATGATTTGAGCAAGTTATTTAGCACTTTAGCTCTTGAAATCATGATTAATCTGGTACCATTAATTGTGATTATCTAAGGTGTTGTTTCTGCAATGAAAATTGAGATTTAACACTAGTTCAAGAAGTGCTAAACATAGGGAGTACACTCACGAAAGTAGAGGTGCACTTATGTGGTTTTTAGTGATTCATTTCATGTAATTTCATTGAAGAAATGAACTTGTAGCTAATTTCATAACCATGAAAATAGGTATGGATTAGTTATGAGTATAGTTGATTCACTACGAAAGTAGGATTCAAATGCATAAGGAAATTACACCATAATTAGCCTAAATGTAGTAATTAATGATCCAAATATAGCACTTGCATGAGTAGTTAAGGATACCACAACCCAAGGAGCTTTTATTTGCTATTTTGTATAATTTGAGTAGGTAAAATTTGTTATAATTCATTGATAGTCTAAATAATAGAGAAGCTTTAGTAGTACCGGTAATTGCAATCTTCCTTGTGGGATCGACCCTTAATACCCTATACTCGCTCACGATTCGTATACTTGCGATAAATCGCGTGTGGGGTATTTAGGAGTTTATAAATGTAAAACTTGATTAGGATGAGCTTAATTGTATATGTATACTCCGCGCACGTCAAGCAAGAAAGAAATTAGAGTTACAGGTTAAGTTAATCAAATATAATTTATCTCAGTTTAACCAAGAGAATGGGTGGCAATAAGCCTTACTCACCACTAAGCAAGAGTCGAACTAATACTTTTCTATTTAGGGGTAAGATTCACCACTAAACATATAGAGTAGTAGGAATGTTTTCTCAACTAAAAAAAAAATCACTACTAGTATTTATTCCTCTTCATCTTGCACCACCAGCTCTTCCTCAGGATCTTCATCCACTTCCTCATCACTTTCATTCTCATGACCCTGAGCCACGTTGACTGGAAGGGGTGGAATGCGCTCCAAAAGCATCCCCAACATTCCTTCCACATGAATCAACCGCCTTTCTTGAGCTGCCATATTTTGATCAATCTCATCTTGAAATCCTCTCATCTCCCTTCTTACTATTTGCTCAACCTTCGTAACCTCCAGGCAGCCTCTTTTCCACAAATTCCTTCCATCCTCTGCTTCAACCAACTTACGTTTCAAATCCTTATTTTCATCTTGTAGCTGGTGGTTAATCTCCACTTGCCTATTGCATTCATTCGTTAGCCTTTGAATCTCCTCCCTTTCACGAACCCTTTGTTCCACCATTACGCTGAGAAACTCCACCGGAATCGACATCTTCTTATCTCCCTACACCACAAAGTTGCTCATTAATGACTTACACTTATTGGCTTAACTCATAGTAGTAACTAACACAAAAACATTGGAGATCTTAAACCTAGGCCTCTGATACTACTAAATGTCACGCCCCAAATCGACCACCTGATTTGGAATGCGACACGCCATGAAACTCAAGAAGTATACTCCCATTGAAGTCTCACCAGGCATCTTACTTTACTACTCAACCTTGCAAACAATACCGGGGATAGATGTTTTTTCACAAAAAAGAAAAGATCCAATAAAACCATGCTCAACATCAACTAGCATAAGGAGTAAACGTATCATGAAAGTAAAAGTCAAACTTGCCCACTTATGGTCAAGTGCCATACACTAGATAAATCCCCGCTGCTAAACTTATAAGCTTGACCACTATATCAACCTCCAACCATTGACCATCTATTCTTCCTCTTCTTCCACGAACACTAACTCATATTCTCCATCGTTGTCTGCAAAATGGGATGAGAAAGGGGGTGAGCTTTTGCAAGCTCAGCAAGTACTACCTACTATCCTTGTCGGATCATACAAGTTACATATACATATAATTTAGCACTAACACAACACAATTCGTACTTCATATTCATAGCTCCAACTGTTACAAAAGGACCATAGAGTCGTATGCAAATTTGCAAACACAATTATGCATCTATTTCGAATTCATAACAATCACTAAATAAAAGCTTTAACTTAATTAGAGGATCATGCCTTCATCGGTCTCTATGTACACAGCCTAGTGTTTAACCCCCACTAGGGAAAGATCATAGTTCGAATTCGAATTCATAATCATAGTAGTTGGGCTTGGTCCTGCCGAGTATAGTCATGATCGTAATTAAGTGGGTCCATTACATTAGAACATTTTAATTCAACACATTAAAAAATAAGCATATCATGATCAAGATTCCATTCAAAATAGCATGTATGATCCGAATTTTTATATAGTAAAGTAATGTCCCAATTCATAAATGTTCGTTGTTACAAATACAAGGATAGTGTGAAGTACTCACCTCAATTTCGACTAACTTCTTTTACTTTTCCACCCCTTGAGCTAGCCCTTATGTGTGACCCTAATAATATACAAAAGTATCATCCAACTGTCCATAAATAAACACTCTTAATTCGTGTGGACTGAATTGGTCTCATTCCGCGATACTTATAGCTTCTACTACGTCTTACGAAAATTCCAGATTCAACCAGTTGCTAGTGTTTTGGTCCTAACTTCAGGTATACGCATTGAAACCAGAAACTAAAGACACCTCCGCGAACTAGACTCGAAACTCTACCACTTCCATGAAGACTACTTCCCTAGATTTGCTCATTTGCCTTGGCAAAATTTGCTCATCATCTCTTGTTACTCCACCTGCCATATTTTCTGTTCATAATACATTGTTGGAATAATTCCTAATCTTTAAGTTAAACAATTAAAATCTCTTCCTTATTACTCATGATGTTTAAACCAGTCTCTACCTGATATTAATCTTCCCAAAGTTAAGGTTTTAGTGCTCTTCCAAGTTCTAAAGCAATAACCCATTAGATTTAACAATCAAATTCTTTTGACAGATTTGAACTCACCACTGAACCCTTGCAAAAATGAATTTTAAGAACTAGGTTTCATATCCCCAACATCCAGAATGTTCTTTTACAAGTAATACCCCAAATATATGGTTAAATCTTGGGTGAAGATTGCCTTCAATTCGTTGGTTAAACCCACAAGAATCAAGTTTCCAAATCTGCTACGAAACCTGACAGATTAGAAAACCTTTTTTTTCTTTTCTTCTTCCCACTTGGAGAAAACTCAAGAAACCTTTTCAAAAATTACCCAAACTTTTAAAATCTGATCTTTTTCATGTTAGGAGGTTACTGGTTCAAGGTTCTTGCAAAAAATCATGCTTAAGAAAACGTTTTATTGACATACAACCCAGTCTCATGCAAATGCTGCCGACACACGACCAGTTCTGATTCAGAAATCGAAAGACCCTTCTATACTTCGAATTTTGGTCTGAAATTTTATACACAAATCCTACACATATAGGCCCATAACATATCAAAATTTCATAAAAAATCTCAGCCTCTAAGGCCACAAACAGATTCTATACTTTTGCCACTACAATCTGTCAAAACCTGTAGGCTATTCCTCCCTGGATTAAATGCTCAAACCTTTTCCAGTTTAACCCCTTACAACCACGTATTAAATCACAAGTCACGGTAGTTAGGATGAGACCCACAGTCCACACATTTTCTCCCTCTACAAAGTACCCAAAACTCATAGCCATTTACTAAGTTCATAAGACAAGCATTTTACCTCGTAAACACTCGCGTAACCACCTGGTATGTGCACCTCCTTTGGTCCCAAGTTTTCTTGAACTCCAGCCGTCTCTCTCACTCCCTTTTCCTCGCTGTTGGTTGCTGAAAAAAAACAAGAAAGACGGCTCCTCATACCCTAATCACAAACCCTTTTGAACTAGGTTTCCTTTTCCTTACCCGAACTGATGTTACGGTACTTGTCTTGATTCATTCCCAATATTGGTCCATATCCTTGGTTATTATATCCCTACATATGTCTCGAATGCCTAACCATATTTGGACTAGGAGTAAGGCAGGTATATAATTCTTAATATACATATGCATACATATGTGTACACGGCTGCTATTGCAACAAAATTACCCATTTGGTTATTGGACTATCTACCCCCCCTCTTATTTATTATTACTATTTTTTCACCCAAATTATTTATATGAAATACATCCTTCCTACTTATTCCAAATTATCCCGTTCATAAATAAATTTTCAAACAGTCACAAAATACCGTAACTAATAAGGTTCGGATTCCCTTCCTATTGATTTCAAAAGAAACCAATTGAGTCTCGGATTTTAAGTTTGATGGACTTTTAATTCAATTAAATAACTTTTTTTTATCCTAATTTCAAGAATTTGTTTAAGGAAGGAAAAATTTATGGGACATTATACTATTCCCTAGTTCTTTTAATAATAAGTACATTTTAGTAGCAGTGGATTTTTGTTTCTAAATGGGTAGAGGCAATCGTTTCACCTACTAATGACTCTAAAGTTGTCCTCCGATTTCTTAAAAAGAACATTTTTTGCTGATTTGGTATCCCAAAGGCCATAGTTAGTGATGAAGGAAAATATTTTTGTAATAAACAACTTGACTTCTTATTGTTTAAATATGGGTGCAGGCATAAGACATCAGTTCCGTACCATCATCAAGCCAACGGACAAGCGGAACTAGCTAATAGAGAGATAAGAGCAGAACTGGGTAAGACGGATGTCTGATCCGAATCAGAACTGGTCGTGATGTCTGATCATCTGGTAAGACGGATCCGAGCCCAATGGATCTGAGGGCTTTCAGAACCGATCCGACCTCGGATCGGTTCTCGATAAGAGCAGAACCGCGGCCTCGGTTCCTCATTTTCCAGCTTTCTTCTCCTTTTCTTTCACCGAAACCCTACCTCACTTTTCCAATCTTCCATTTCATCCTTTTATTCTCCAATCTTTCACAATAAAAACATCCCAAAATCTCTTGTGATCATAAACCCTCAACATTTTTGTATCAAAAACATCAAAATTAGGGGATTCTGATTGTTCAAACACAAAGAGGGCCGAACTGAAATCTTCAATTTTTGATCGAATTTGGGTTGTTTTCTTCTTCATTTTTGCAACATTATCTTCCTCTAGCATCATCCTACACACTTGAGGTAAGAATTTTCAACTTTCCTTCATATTTTTCATTTTATAATTCTTAATTTTTTTTGTATTTTCTATATATTTGGGCAATGCATATATGTTGGATTTTAATGCTATAATTGTGCTACATTGTGCTACTATAAGTCATTAGAAATACTTGTATGCTCAGAATTGAGAAATTTGTTCATATTGTGCTATTTTCTTGTATAATTTTTTCTCAATTATTAAGCTAGGCACATTGAATTTTTGGCTTGAAATTTCTTGTTTCCTTGAGATAATTGCATCTGTTTTGAAGAATGAGAGCTCATGTGTATGCAAATTGAGAATAATACGTATTTAGCATAACAGAGCGTTATGTGTTTCTTTGGGAATGTTGCTATACATTGAGAATTGTGTATGTTTTGGCAATATAGATGGAAATTAGGCTTTACTAGAATGTTTAAAAATCTGATTTTGTAGCACATTGTCTTTAATAGTCCATTTTACTTTGAGATGTTATTCCATTCTTGTAAATGGCTTTAACTCTCAAGTGTTTGGATTTATTATGTGCGTAGTGATATTCTTTTGGAACTAAGCATTCTAAATGTTAAAAGTGGATTTGAGAAATGTTAAGAAGATTATTTGATTTTAATTGTGATTGTTGACAGGGAGTTTTGTCCTTTTTTAAGGGAAAACTCTGTCAAAATTTTTCCAAATCACTTTTTAACATTATTGGTCGTGTGTTTTCAAGGGATTTAGAATTCTTCTAATGTGCGTTTGATTTTGTTTTTGATATAGGCACCATGGCTCGCACAAGACGGGCTTGTATTCGCACTCCTTCACCTTCTTCAAGTAAAGAACGTACTCCTTTAATACCTGAGGAGTCACCGGTGGAAGAATCTCCCTCACCCAAGTCGTCACCCAGCTCATGACGAAAGAGAGCTTCCACTAGCTGTGAGGAGCCAACTCCGAAATATGATACCACGCGATTCACTTCGCTCAAAAACCAACAGTGGTACGAGGCAGGATTAGCCAAGGAGATCATTATTGAAAAGCAATTGGCACCGGAGGTGGATGACCACTACAAGATCTCCATGGCATTCAAGCGGTTTGGATGGGAGAATATACTCAAATTGCCGAAGCATTACTATCCCAATTTGGTGCGAGAATTTTATGCCAATGTGGAAGGAAAGCAAGGCCACAGTGGGAATCTCATTGTCTCATGGGTTAGAGGAAAGCGGATTGCCATCAATCGCGGGACAATTGAGCAGTATTTCCAGATCAAGGATTCGGGGGAGGATGTGAAATTGACCAAAGAATTCAAGGCGCGTGATCCATGGCAAGTGGGAGAAACCATATCACGTCTTTAGGGTCAATACCGTGAACGAGAAAATTCGAAAAAACTCCTCGTTTATGCCGATTCATTTGAGCCTAGGTACCACCTTATTTTCTATCTCTTTGCTTTTAACGTGGTACCTAAGAGGAGTGGAAAAAGGGAAGTCCGGAATAGCGACCTATATTTTTTGGATAAGATGATGCATGGAATAGGTCGGCAGTTGGCAGGGATTCCTCTCACCAGCATTATTATCAGCTACATGCGTACTACAACACGCATGCGAGCTGGTGAAACTTGTTTCGGATTCCCTCGCCTCCTCTCTCATTTATTTGAGAAGTTCGGGGTTCCATTGGGTGCTGAGAGAGCACTCACTACCAAGGCCGTTGATGAGGTCAATGTTTCAGTATTACGGTTCTTGGGTATCCCTACAGATTTTGGGGCTTCTCTGGTTCGCGATGTGGGAGAAGCTTCTACCTCAGCTCAGCCCTCCCAGAACCGGCAGCTCAAGAAATGGAGACACAGCAGGCTCTACCTCCTCCCATTCCACGACCATCCCCACCTACCAGATCCAAATGGCAAGAAGTTCTCAATGCTATCTGCTGTATGGAGGCGAGGGTCATGGAGGGCATCGATCAAACGGAGCGACGAATGACGGAGCAATTAGACAGACATGATCGCCGTCTTCGGGCGATGGAGGATCATTTCAACATCTGCCGGTCACCTACTCCGATTCCTCACCCTGAAGAGGGACATATTGGCACATCTCATGATCCTCATGGAGCTGAGGAGAGCATGGATCCTACCTCTGAGCAGCCATGAAGATCTTTTGCCGATTGGAAATTCTGCAAAATTTTATTTTTTATTTTTCTTTTATTCTGTTCTGTTTAAACCTTGACGTTTTCCTTTTTATTTGGATAATCCTGTGCTACTTATGTTACCTCGTATCGTTTGTTTCAGTTTGAACAGAATTTGGATGTTCGTGAGGTTCGTGGCTTCAAATTGCACCACCACTTCTTTATAGGGGAGTACTAGTTTCTTTTACATTCCTCCACAATGAGAACATTGTGAATTTTAAGTGTGGGGGAGGGATTACTTTATCTTATGGGGTGATTGTGAATTGAGTGCATGATTTTAGTTGATTATGGCTTAGAAATGTTAAAATCATATTTGGAAATATTGTCATGCGGTTAATTTTCTTGAAATTGAGGCTGTTGGCAGGGAGTTTTGTCCATTTATATGGGGAAACTCTGTCAAAATTTTTCTAAAATATTTTTCAATATTTCAAAGCAATTTTTCAATAAATGGCCAAACTGTTCGACCTTAAAGTGCCTAATTCTTCCATTGGATAAAATGTTATATGTATTTTGGAAAGTTTAGTCCTCATTTGGCTTGGAATTAGTTATTATGCAATTAGGATTTTTACATTTTAGAAAGTATATTCGGTTAAATAAGAAAAATTATGCTTAGAATTTTACATGTTCAATGATATTTTTCACTTTTACTTAATTTTATAAATAAGTGATTGATATAGTCAAAACGAGACCAGTTTCATCCTCTAATTATGCTCAAAGGGAATATTGAGTTTGTTATAAAAAAATAAAAAATAATATTATTATTGTTATTTCTACTCTAATGATTCATGTACCGAGTAACCGGGGGTTGGCATCTACAAATGTCGGCATTCACGTAAAAAGGTATTTGAATTAAGAGTATGCATAACAACTTGAATAAGTGAAATGTTGAGTAACCGGAAATTTTCACCTAAAAATGTCGATTTTCGCGTAAAAAGACATTTCCACTATTTAAGTAAAATGAAATATGAATAAATCCCTCTTAAGATGTGAAAATTTTGATGGTTATATGATGAAAAAGGCCATAAAATTGACTATGTGATTTACTTATTTGTGAAATTAGGATAGGATGAGAGATTGAGTTGAAGTTGTTAAAATTAAGGCATAATTATCTTTCTTTAACTTGATATTATCAGTATTTAGTGTAATCTGAGAAATGGCATAATGATTGGTTTCTAAGTTTTGAGAAATTAAATTTGACAAAAGTACGTATATTGTTTTATTTCTTGAATCATTGTAGTAATTTGTGTGTGAATTGCTTGAGGACAAGCAATGATTCAAGTGTGGGGGAATTTGATAAGTGAATATTTAACGTGCATTTTGTACAAGTTTGGCGTGAACTTTTGGTAGGTTTTGAGAAGATTAAAACCATATTTGAACTCTTTTGGTGATAATTGCTTAAATATTGTTTAAGTATTTAAAACTTGATAAATGAGTAGATTAACGTGTTAATTTTGTGAAAATGTGAAGGATATTGATATATGAAATTCATGCACGAGATGAAGAAAATGTAAGGATCATCTGGAGGATAAAAGTACAAGGATACTAGGAGCAAAAATGAAGAAAAAGGAAAGAAGTGAAAAACTGGAAATTGATCAGCACGGATCCGAGCTCGGATCCATGTGAACAAAAAGAGATCCGAGCCCTCGTCTGTGCTTCTGGAGCAGTGGATCCGAGGTCAAACGATCCGAGCTCGGATCCATATGGAAAAAGCCTCGAATCAGCGATGATCCGAGCTCGAATCCTTCTTCACTCCTCGGATCCGAGGCTCGGATCTGCTTCTCTCTTCTGCAAGTGGCACAACCGTTTTTTCTCACTTTTCACACAACTTTCCAGCTATCTTGGGTGAGAGAATTCGGTGGCACATGCTTCTGCAACAAAAGGGAAGACAAAATGAGTTATTGACAAGTCAAAACAACATTTCTTTTGACTTTCTTTACAAAATCTGAGTTGTTGGAATCATGAAGGAGAAGAAAGTGCCTTTCTACCACCTTTTATGCAGAGACACAAGGGGAAGCCAGGCATCACCATACGTAGTTAGTTTTTCTTCTTGAAAACAGTTTCTCTCTAGTTAGAAGTTCAAAAAGAAGCACTTGGTGACTTCACTTGTAATCATCTTGTACAAGACATAGCAGAAATTGAAGGGTTTCACCATTAATTGGCTAAGCTTTTCTTTATCTTTCTTGTACTTGTACTTTATGATGTTTTACATTAATAAACTTGTGAGTTTGATTGTTATATCATTCATGAGTAGCTAAATTTCTTTATCTAGGGAGTAGATGAAACTTATGGCTAAATGATATAAATTGAATGTGATTTACACTTGTTGTATCTTATATTAACTTGTCTATTTGTGCAGTTGTAATTACTTGTTGTTGTTTGATCACCAATAGCATGTTTATAGTTGTTATTAGTTAATGAGAATTGGTAGTAACAATGGAAAAACATGAGTAGAGCTTGAGTTGTATGTTCATGAAAATAGATGTACACTTAAGTGGATTATCTAGCATTTCAAGAAGGAAAACAGAGTAGAACTAGTATTTCACCATGAAAATAGGAAAAATTGGATTGCCCTAGGCCATTTTATCATGAGAATGGGATTTGGTAATATTGGAAATGAATCCCTGGTTAAACAAGAATTATAACAAGAAGTAAATCTATTCATTTGTGTTGTTTATGCCATAAGTGGAATCTACATCCCTAGATTCAAGTCTTTAGTGAACTTATCTCCATTTGTACCTTGCATTTGTTAAAACAGATTGTAGGTAGTAGCTTCTATAAATTCTCTGCTCAAATTCATTATAAGTCTAAATAATAGAGAAAATAAGGATCTAATACTTGTAGACATTGCTCCTTGTGGGATCGACGCGATACATACCCTACATTATGATTTTCGGCCTGTATACTTGTAGTCAACGGATATAAAATCGGATTTAAACTTGCACTGATATAAAAATCCCGTCAATTTGAGAATTTACATTTGAGGATTAGGGATTTGGTACTATGGTGGGAGGTAAAAGAGAAATTTTCTGATTCCCTATCTCGTTTCATCTAAAAGAGAAACCTTTTTTTTCCCTGGGTTTCGTTGTATTCAAATTAGCAACAAGAATATTAAGTGAATAAGGATACGACAGTAATTTAGTAGAAATTTAATGTGTGTTTTATCGCATGAATAGTGTTCTGACTTGTAGCCGACACTTCTGATAATCAATTTGTAGTAAAATTCTGGGACGTGAATGCCTACTATTTGGTATAATTACATCAGAGTAGAGCGGTTAAACGAACTGAGTTATTCGGTAGCTCGGTTCGTTTCGACTCGTTCGTATTCGTGAAAGGCTCATTCGAAACTTTAAACGAACGGAGTTCAAACGAATTTTTTGTTCGATTAATAATCGAGTGAATACAAGCATGTTTGCCAGTTTTGACGAACGTTCGGAAACCTGGACATAATTGTCATTTGATAAATTTTAGGGTTAATTTTATGGCTGGATTTTTATATTTGGAGGGCAAATTGCTTTGTTTTATTTGTTGTTTTATGTTAATGTTAGTTATATAGTTAATGAATAATAGAATTTAGTCACGTAGTGCTTTAATTATTTTTTTGGATGATTAATGATTTGTATGGCATATTTAAGGTTCGCAATAATATGGATTTGAACTTTTCGAGCATGTTTGCCAATGGCTCGTTTATGTTAAACGAGTCGAACACGAACTCGAATTCGAACATGAATTTTGCTTAACAAGTCGAACACGAATATAGGTTTGGAGTTCGAACGTTAACGAATGAACACGAACTTTGTTCGAATCGCTTAATGAACAGAGCTCAAACATGAGATACTCGATTTGATTCGATTCATTTACAACTCTACATAAGATGAGCGGCCAAACAGGTCCAATATTTGAAGTCACTTGGTTCCAGCCAGCCAAAGAACCCAAAAAGGAAAATGAAAAAAAAAAATCAAACCTGTCAAATCTTTACTTCGGGTGGAAAGAGGTAGGGGTGGGTCAAATAATAAAAAAAATTAATAAACCTGAGAAATCCAATCCGATTGATCTAACTTTAGTGGATATCCGATCTGTCACCAAATCCAAATCTTCAATCCGTTTTGGGGTTGTGGTACTTTATTAAAAAATACTTTGAGGATAAAAACACTTTTAAGGACTAAAACCATACAGGTACTAAATATTGAGTTCTAAACTTACAATTTTCCTTAGTCAAATTTAGGAGTACAGCTTTTAGCCATTGAAACACCTTTAGTACAAGCTCAAATATGTTTATAGAGAAACTTTTGTTTTTAAAAAAAAAATTAAAGTTTAACTTTTACAATTTATTATAAATTTTCAACTAATGAAGAGATAAACATGTTTTAAAATTCAAAATTGTACGTTATGAAATAGAAAAAGTACTATACAAGTATGCACCCATACAATATGATTAATTCAAAAATACTTTGACCAAAAACTCAACTAATATAAGTATTTTTTTAATAAGCCACCACAGCTCTAAACGAATTCCTAAGGTTATGAGCATTAGACTTTCACACAAGTTTCATGATTCAGATAGTTGATTGGATCCACATATCTCCTCTTGGATAGCAATTTTCTCTTCCAATCATGAAAAACCCTAGTTTCGATTACCTATCCCTAGGCACCTTCATGCCCCCTCGCCCACTCAAGTCTTTCACTATAAATCAAGTAAAAACCCATCCCAAACTACAAAGTTCTTTTGCTTCTTCTTGTATCTGACGCATCTTTACCCAGAAAAAGAGAACATGCGATTTACCTTTGGAGAGTTAACTAGTCTAATGAAGTTAACAAATTTTTGAAGAGTTTCTAGTGGTGACGATGGTTATTTAGGTGTCAAAAAAAGTATGCAGTCTACTCGAACAGTGAAGGAAGTAGTAAGGATGAAGATGAGAGTGCGACAAGTAAAGAAAATGACAGCAAAGAAGATACAGTAGAAGAAGAAAATAGGGATCCCCATCTGAATGCATGTGTATCCAAGACTCGAAGTTTTTATTCAAGTGCATTTGATAAAGGGAGAAGTTTTTTATTACTAAGAATGCTAGAAATCGTTGGCCTGATTTACAAAATCAAGGGGGCTATTCTATAGGAAATGGAGATGTGTCTTTATTTCACAAAATTCGCTAACTTGTGTAACTCTATTGGCCTAGGAATCTAATATTGTTAAGACATTCAAGTTCCTCGAAGATATTTGTATATCATCAATGGATGGGCATATTTCATAGAGAAACCCTATATCATTCTTCATTCTTCAGTAGATACTTGTTCGAGTGAATTAATGATAATGCAAGATAAATTTTGTTTTTAAATCTATTTGGCAAAACATATAAGATTCTTTAGTTCAGATATCCGCGGAACCCAATACATTAAAACCGGATATCTATTCAAGAAAATAGGCAGGTTTTTAACTAATTCTGATTTTGTAGAATTGGTTTTTGAAAGTTAGATTTTTAAAGAATAACTAGTGCTCTCATTTATAGTTGAAAAAAATTATTTTAACAAATGCATGGGTGTTCACAAAAAGAGTTAAAATTTGGTTTTGACAATATGATGACCAAATTGCCCTTATGTCCTACAAAAGTGACATTTGTACTAATTATATAGTATTTTTATGTAATTAATTGTTTTTCTTGTAAAGATTAAATATTGGAAAAGAAGAAGATGAATGGAGACAAAGACGAATTTAGAAGTGGGGTACAAATAGTAATAAATGACAGAGATGTGTAGGCAGAAAAATTTTTCCCAACCTCAGTAATTATGTTAAAGTTTGAAAGGTATGTTTGTCTGTATGAAAAAGTATGCTAGAATCGAAAAGCCAATATTAGCTCAAGAGATGCTTCTAATTTTAAGCTTTTTTAGACCAAAAACAACACAAAAATAGCTTTTCGAAAATCAGAAGTTAAATCAAGTTTTCAAAATCAATTGAAAACAAACCCATTCTCTCCTATACACAGAATAATCATCAGGTTTTCAAAAGTTAGCTGAGAGCATAAAAATTAACTCTTTGAAGATCAAAAGTTAGAACCAATTAAGTTTCAAAAATTAGTTGAGAATAGACTCATCCTATCCTATACACGGAATTAGAGGTGGCAATATGGATAAATGGTTCATTATTGGTTTTGACTTAATGGATGGTGGATGAAATTTATCCAATCCTATTTAGTTCCATTTATTAAATGGATCTAAATGGATTAAATAAAAATCAATTATCCATTTATAATCCATTTAAATATTTTTGTTACTTTTTTTTGTATTACCATTTCTTGTAATATGAAGATACTTTTTTATGTACTTGTAAAATTTAGGTGTATTTGGATGAGAAAGAGGACAAATGAAGGCAAGACCTGATTGATGAAGCCAAGACCTAATTATCACTAGTTTAAAAAATGAGAACATTGAGCAGCATAAGACACCAGTAAATGAATAAGTCCAATTTGTTAGATAGCGAATTGATATCGCTGGGAAAAAGTAATGGGTTTGCTTTATATCGTTTCTTAAAGATAATAGAAGGAAGCCACGGAGCAGGTTCTTTCAAAGCTACAAATATATTTGTTCGCTCAGATTCGGTCGCCTCCATTTTAGGATAGCTCCTTTTTTTAGTCATTTTCTTTCATTTCTTTCATTTGGTTTTTAAGTAAATGGATATATGTGATTTTTGTGGATAATCCATATAAATCCATTTAATTTAATGATTTTACTTTGGTCAACCATTTAAAACCAATATTATAAATGGATAATCCAAATCCATTTAATTATGGATTATATGGATGGATAAATGGATTTCGATCCAAATTGCCACCTCTACACGGAATAATCATGTGAGGCTCACATATCTGATCTGCTTGCGCTCGTAGATTAGAAGCCATCATTGATCGACATTGGGTTGGTCAAGTCAAACAATCTTCCATAGACTTTGGGTTTTTTTTTTTAATAATTAGATTTAGGGTTTGTCTACTATAGCACTCATTAATATATATTTCATGTGTCATATTTTTTGAAAATATAAAATTAATTAGAAAAAGAAAATAAATATAAGAAATAGTAGGTAAAATTAAATAGAGAAAATATATAAATATAATAAAGGGTAATAATTGTTAGTATATGTATATATATAGTATATTAGGTGAATGTTAACCACTGTTTATGAAACACCTGTTAGGAAAATTCTTAGATTTATATAGACGACATGATAAGCTATTCGAATCCATCAACTTAGCAAAGGCATCAATTTATATATATGGATATAACCGGTTACGTTATGCATGAGTCATGGCATGATTGTTTAGATATTTACCAACCATGAACAAATCAAGCACTGTCAAAATGAACCACAAAACAAACAACAGGAAACTGAATATACAGCTTTCCATATGCAAAACGAGGACATATAAAAACAGATTATTTTGATACTTGAGATGCCCATTCGTATCTAAGCTTACAAACAACAGCAACATCCCTGCCCAAATCTTGAAGTATCGTCCGACTGGGGAAAATCAATCATCTAAGCCTGCCTGGGGTGCCCCAGAAGGGCCAGAAGGTGGTGAATAATAGGGAGCTGGGCCTATCTTTACCTCTGAAAGATTGGCAACTTTACCTCGAAATCCATCTGCATGAGACCAGAGTACAACATACATAAAACGATAAACCAAGATATCAGAGCTTATTTAAGGTATTGGACTACGAAACTTACTTCTTGTCCCAGAAACTGTTCTTGATGCTGCAGATAAGATGGATGAAGTTGAAAATAAGACGAGAAAGAAAAGTGTGGTGAGAGCGTTGGCGGCCATGAATTCTACAGAAACCGGTGAATTTCGGAAGCTACCACCTATCGAAAGTTTGGTGCAATTGCTCAACTATATATAGGAAGATTTAGGAAATGGTGAAAGAAAGGTTTGAAATTCATAAGAAGTCTTCAAACTGGGTAAATTTGTGAAACAGAAATGAGTAACTATTCCTTTCTTTTTTTTTAACAAGGGAATGAGCATAAACTCCACTCCGCGCAATAACCCGTCAACCACGTAGAGAGATAAGATGCACTTGACAAATATGTAAAAATATAAAAATACAAAAATGCAAAAATGTAGTATGCCATTCAAAATTACCACAAAGACTTGAAAAGCTTACTGAAAAGACAAAAAAAAAAGAAAAGAAAAAATAATATGAATACTTTTTTTAAAAATAAACCCGGTTCTGTCTTGCATCTTCTCCACTAAGATTCCAACAGTGCTACAATTTTCTTCTTCTTAAGTTACTCCACTGCAACTAAAACTTTGCCGCCAAGCTTTTAGTGGTATGCCTCATATTTTGGCCAGTATTTTGTCCAAATTTTACAAATAAAAAAAATATCCTTTTATTAAGGCCCAAAATAAGCGCTGTTGCAACTCTTTTTTTTTACCAATTTTGTTACTGGCAAGAGTTTCAATTTTTGTTTCCTTTTTAGTTTCGGGCATATTTGGCTATAAATAGGTCTTGTTAGGACTTTATTTTCAAACTACTCTCATTATTAATCAAAAATCTTTAATTTCTTTTTACCAAATTTTCTTGTGAGTGCAAAAGTACTCTTGATCTTCCGCATCAGATCCTCTATTTGAATACAAGGCTCTGGAGGCCAGGGCTTTCTCTCTACTCTTTAAACTACACATTGAAAGTAATTCCATAGTTAATTTTGGACCACCCTTAGTCCCGTATATTCTCTTCACCTGATATATAGTTAGCCTTTTTTTCTCGATGCAGATAAAAAGCAGTCCATTTCTCCTTTCCATATTGAAACGAAAGCAAAATGACTTTAATTCAAGCCCTACAATTTGTCTTGCTTTCTCACCTTTATGCTTTCTTTTTCTATACACGTTTTATGAATTTCAAAATACCAGTTATCGAATATTGACTTCGAACGGTCAGATGTTGTGTTCATCACAAACTGAACACAGATTTAACTAATCAACAGTCAATGGCACGTTGGCGGCGTGGTGTCAGTATTGTGCCGGGCTGTTATCGTGTGCTTGTGGAGGGGATTCGGGGCTGGAACGGTTGTCAGAATAACCGTTTCGAAAGGTGTAACATCATTTACACATAATGTAACATCATCTATACAAAGTGTAACAATAAAATAACAGTGAGTAATACTAAAACAACATTTTTGTGGATTCCACACGGCGTGAAAATCGAATTACAAGAAGTGATTTGAGCCGCACAAATTTTTTTGGCCTAATCATGACCTTGAACCTTCCGGAACGATTGTCAGACTTCAACCCCATCACGGCCCAGTAAGTTGTCATCATCATTACCTGTCTGTTTATTTATGCATTGACACTATTCAAATAGTTAAATCCCTTGGACGTTTTCCAAGATATTAATGGCTATTGTGATTGACACGTTTCCCTTAGACGTTTTCCAAGATATTTATTCACCTAAAATATACCCGGAAACTCTAATCCATTTACTCATATAGCACCTACAGGTAATGTGAGAACCTAAAAAAAAAAAAAAAATTAACAACAAGGTTAATGACACTTTGCCCTCCTGAATTTAGGAGATAGTCACAGTTTACTCTCTGTCAACCTTAAATATGTGCGCTATACCCTCATAAAGATTAGTCAAAGTAAGGCTGACAATAAGGATGAGTCGGGCCGGTAAATGTATTATTTGGAAGTATTTAATGTATAATTAGTACTTAGTATTGGTTTATGTGTAGTTTTAATGTTGTAGATTTCAAAATAGCTTTACCACTTCATGGTTATATTGATTATCTTAAGGAAATTAAGGAATAACAAGTGAGTTTGGATAAGAATGAATTAGTCTCAAAACTTGAATATATTGTGAGACAAGTATGATCTCTACATTTATGACAAAAGGTGGCGATTTTATTCATCTATTTATAAGTGTTGTGTACAACTGAGAATTTATAGAAAATTAAATAGCAGATTTCTAGCCTAACGTACGTACTGCTACGCTAATTCTATCATAATCATACAACTAATTTTATCTTTATCATATAAGAATACGAAAACTAATTCTATCTTAATCTTATAGTTGTTACAAGAGATAACAAGATAAGAAATAAGGGTGAAGTACGCGAACAGGCCCCCTCAAGCTGGAGTGTGGATGAACGAAACACCAAGCTTGTACAACAATTGTTGGAAAGGATTAAAACCAAACGCTTTGGTGAACAAGTCAGCAGGTTGATCCTCTGAAAGAATGAAATGGGTACAAAGCTCATTGGATTGAATCCATTCGCTAACAAAGTGACAATCAATCTCAATGTGTTTGGTACGCTCGTGGAAAACAAGATTAGCAGCAATATGAAGTGTAGCTTGATTGTCACAAAATAGATGCAAACAATTAGGTTTTATATATAATGAAAATTGCTTTAAAAAATGAGTCTAAAGAAAAAATAAATACTTTTCATATAATTTATTCTTAAATAGTTAATGATTGTAATTCTATGACGAAATTTTGTTTGTCATAGACAAAAAGAACAAAGAAAAACAAAAACAAAGAAAAAAAATAAAAACCTACTGCCAAATGAAAGTGAAAATATTCTTTTCTACTGCCAAAGAACTCGTGATTTCTTTACCCTCAAGATGGTTTAGAGGAGTTTGCTTCTAAATAATCTGTACATGCATGGTTAGAAATATTAACGGTCTTCTTCGCACTGGTTTCTAAGGAACACGAGCCCGAACGGTTGTCAGTAAAATCGTTCGGGCTGGTTTTTTACAAAATACACAAGATGTAATTCACTTTATACATGGTGTAATTCATGGCTCGTTTGACAAGTAAGTTTTTGGTCAAATTTGTTTGCTACAAGTTTTTTAATAATTTTAACTACAGTAACTTCAAAAAACTTCTCAAAGTTTTTAAACTATATACTTTAAAATATCCAAAAATTTACATGTTTCAAAAATTTTTCATACTTCTACAGTAAACTACAGTAAAGTTTTAGACAAATATGTAAAAAATTCACAAACGGGGCCTCACTTTCAATAACGTATAATTATAGAATAAAATTTTATGAGCCCTACACATAGTGTGAAAAAATGACGTGGGGCTACACATGGTGTGAGCCATACATATATACAAGATTTACATTTTTTTTTTTCAAGCCAAATATCCTCCGTGAACTTTCAGGAAGGTTGCTGAAAGATTTCAGTCAATTTGAGCTGCCATGATTTCCAATGAAGCAGTTAATGAGACACTAGACAAGAACAGACTTTTTGAGTGGAGTCAGCGGGTCGTCTGAAAGGTACAATTTGCATTACACACTTACGTGACCTGACACGTGCAAGGGTAAATTACATTTTGCTTGCTGATTGGTCATGCTTACTATTATTACTACTTTACGTTAAAGGGGATCATATTTTTGCCCCTTTACACTTTAGATTTTGATGATCAAATTTGTTTGCCAAATATGTGGTCTTTAATCAATTAAATTATTTGAGGCCAGGAATCCGTTCACTCATTAATCCCTACAACTATTTGATGAGATTTTGTATTCTAGCTAAGCTATTAGTACATGTCTTGTACTATTCCCAATTCACCAAAGTTTCTCCAGCAGTTTCCTTGGGAACTTAATTCTTTTTTAAATAAAAAGTAAAATTCACTAAAAGATTGCTGAAAATCATTCAACACAATTTGATTTAAATCACTATTCTAATGAGATGTTAAACATGCACTAGAAATAATAAATTTGCAATTTAATAGATACAATAGATCTAAAAAATTATGAACAGCTCTGAAAAATATAAAAAATTTCAAGATCGTAATTTACTAAGATAAACAGCTTTTGCTCCTTTGGAACATAATACTATCATCAATCAAAGTTTCCAAGTCCCAAGGAGTTTCTTCTTCTCCTGAATCTTTTTACTTGGCTTCCTGATGAATGTACTTTTGATAGGACGTAGATTGTAGTGCATTTGTATGCATAAGTTATTAGCTAATTAGTTTATTTGAGCTTTATTTTGAATAAAAACTACCTAGTTTTGTTCTCATATTGTTCTAATAGGTGAAGGGCTTAATTGGAGAGAAAATGGACAAAAAATGTAGTGCAAAAAAGCAATGGAAGAAGAAAAGCGAAGAGGAAGGGGTTTGGCAAAATTGACTTTTTAAAGTATTTTGGCAATAACTTGAACTACAAAATTGGATTGAGATGATTCTTGATTCCTTTTGAAACTAAGAGAATGCTCTATAATTATTATGAAAATATTAAAGTATGGTTCTCACGTTTTCATGGTCAAAAGTCCAAATTATTGAAGTATAATTTTGCTTTGATGATTTTTTGACCAATTCTCAGTATTTTGGACATATCTCAACGTTCAGACTTCCAAATGACATGATTCGTATGGCATTAAAAATTTAATTCATAGAGTTATAAATTGTATATTTCGACTAAGAACTGATTCGGCCTTGTTGATAGAGTTTTTGGCTTCAAAGAGGATCCATATCGTGGATCCCTAGTGATCTTTATGTGGATCAGTTATAATCCGTGCTAATTATCAGTTTGGTCTTCACACTGGAGTTTCTCTAATCCCAATGACTGGCACTAGATTTTGGGCCTGTCTTCGTTGAAAAAAATGCACAGAAACGTTGTTTTTCAATTCCAATAAACCTAATCCTACCCCGTTTGGGATATTACTTTAAGAAACTATAAATAGGGGTGTTCTACGTCATTTTTAAAGGATTAGAAAACATTAGCCTAGTTTAGTTCTAACATTTTTTTCATAGTTTATTCTTAAAAAATCAAGATCAAACGTGAGCGAATCAAGGAGCACACAACGAGAGGACTAGAGCGAGCAACTGAGAAGTTTTCTTATTTTTTTTCTTATCTTTGTAGCAACTCTTTGGATTCGTGGTTTTAATTTTCCAATTATGCTGAACTAAACTAAATTTACTTCTAGCGTTCGGATTTTTATGAAGAAATTTGATTCATTTTCTAGTTTAATTTCTTATCTTTTGCTATAATTTATCTATCTTGATTTTAATTACGTGTTTGTGCTTGATCACGATAGACATGATTTTTGGGTTTGTATCAAATTGAGAAGCAAGATTCAGTCGTGCACTAGATAGATAAACATATTTAGGTTAATCACGAGAGTAAGTTAGGATTTGTATAATGCACTTATATCACCAAAGTTCTTAAAGGATTTAATTAAATACTTGCAAACTCAAGAGAGACGTAGGATTTAATTAGGCACACTTTAAATGTATCGAGAGATAATCTAAAATATAATTGTATGATGCATTCATGGTTTGTTAAGAAATTAACTAGATAATTGACTCAAATTTTGGATTAAAACTTGAAACCCTAAATTCGCATCTATTGTTTTCTCAATAGTACTTGACTTGATTTGATTATTACTTTATTGCTTAGTTAGTAATTACAACTCCTTGAATTTAAATTTTATTATTTTTGTTAGAATAATTAGAGTAGAGAATTAAATTGTCCTTGTGGATTCGACCCTAAATACTCCAAGTAATTTATCACTATGATTGACCTTATGCGCTTGCATGGATTCGTCAATCAACTTCCTACAAGTCCATATTTAACCTAAGGTAAATTACAGTTTACCGCCCTGTGATATAGCTAATTTCCACATAACCTTCTCTAGTTTTAAAAACTATATATAATTTCTTTATAATTTGGATTAAAGTGTCAAAGTGACGAAAATGATCATCCGTAATAGAACCTAAAAAAATGTCTAAATTACCCTTGTTTAAAAACTAAAATAACTGAAGTGACTAAAATATATAAATATAATATGCATAACACTCTAACCCAGTATGATTTTATATTTTACCATATAACTCTCTTATAGTTTAGTGTTTTATCATATAATCCCCTTATGATTTTCAATATATATATAACCCCATGTAGTTAATAAATAATTTTCAACTTTATATAGGGGTATTTTTGATATTTTAGTTGACTCCGTTATGGATTGCAAATTCCTTCATTTTGACACTTTAATTCAAATCATGAAGGAGTTATGTATAGCTTTTGAAATCATAGAGGGATTATGTAAAAAAAAAAAATACTAAACCACACGTGGGTAAAGTGTAATTTGCCCTTTAACCTATAGACAACTAAGGCATGCCTTATGAATGTCTCAGCCACCTGAAGTTTATGCTCCTACAAGAGCACTTTATTTTGAATTATCTTCTCTTGGAAGCGTTTTCTTGTTTTAGGTGGAGTAACCTTTTAGTAGAAGAGATACTCGAGAACGTGTTTAAAATGAATAAAGCCCAAAACGGAGAGTATAATGTGCTACTTGCAATCTGCTTTTGTTCTTGGGAGTGAGACGAATTTTACATGCACAAAACTAAGCTGGTGTCAAATCAGGAACATGCTGCTGTGTCTGGGGATAGTGGGATCAAATTTGATTCAAGAAAATGCACGCACTACTTTGTACATGTGTTGCTAATGCTACTTACCCTTTCTGAATTAGTCCATGTTTTGTTGTGGTGTGGGAGAAGATATTCCCTGTTGGCGTTATTTCGAAGAGTAGTAGGGCAGCGGTGAAGGGGAAATTTTCCAAAATCTCTATCTGGAATGGATGAGACACCAAAATGGATTATGGATATTGGTCAATGATGCTTGGGCCTGATTTACACACTAGCAGCAATACTCTTTCTGTCCTACTTGGTGTTCCTTTTACTTGAATTTATCTGTGTTTGTTTGTGAGAAACATGGTTAGTAAAATACAGAATAATCATAATATTAATTATTTTACATACGTTTATCATAATTTTTTTTTAAAGTATGATAAAACAAATTCCACACCAAGATATGAGTAGAACGAAATAGTGCATATAAATGTGTATGTGAATAGTAAGAACAACTTCTTCTTCTCTTTCTTTTTTAAGTACGAACAATTTCAACTTTAACTATTATCCTTGTTGTATTGAGACATAAAAGTGTTTAAGTTCATTTTCTTTGGATTTTACATGCATAAACTTATCGAAGTTTTGTATGTATCGTAACTATGTTCTTTTATAACAGAAAAAAAAAATAGGATATCATCCTTAACAAATTTTAAACATTTTCTCACAAATTGAAGTATTGCTTATGAAGCAAAACGTGAGACAAGTTTATCACAAATATTATATAAATAGTTAGAAGTATGAGTATTTTTTAAAATAATTTTGAAATGTACAAAATACAATTTTATTTTCATTATAGATACAAACATGAAATATAGAGACTTAATTTGAGTTTTTTTTTTTAACCTAAAGATAAAGATCCTAAGTTCAAATCCCCCTTTCCCTTCCCACTTCTTAAATCCCACCCTTTTTGGACTAAAATTTTTTTTAAAGAAATAGAGACTCTTATTTAGCAATATAACCAGGCCAATATACATTCTATTCTTGACATCAATTCTTCTCATATTTCGGCTTAATAGTAGGCCAGATCTGATGATTAAATTCGGATGAAGTTGAGTTCTACTTTTGTGGATGGAAAATTGGCAAAAAGCATATGTATCCAATAGTCCAAGGTTAAATGCTTTGGGCCAGGTTTGATGACAACAATAGCGCTTAAAAACCTTCCAATTGCTGCTGAGTTCCCATATCAGTTGTGAACACCAAATCGGATCGGCCTACAGGCTTTAGTGTCCTCCGGCGACACCCAATGAAAGTGGTGTCATATAGAGAAGATTAGCAAGGCCCAATCCCCAAGGCTTTTTGGGTTTTCTTATGCTGATTTGGGTCTAAATCTATTTCATCTACCCATAAAGATGACTGATAGATTGCTTTTAAAGTCAGTTTGGGAATTTTTTGCTTTTGCTGATTGGGATCCATGTCTATTTGGGCTAATTCTGTATACGTTTGATACTTCAAAACTCCTTGGTGTGAATTTTTTTCATTTGATTGACAATACTATTTTGGATAAATTTCCAAAAAAAAAAAAAAGACAAAGAACAATTGTTTATCTCAAATAATGCTGCAATAAAATGCTCTGAAGCATGACTTGGACAATTTTTAAATCGGCTCAATTTGGTTGTCAGATGCATTAAGGGTACAATTTTATAGGTTTGGAACAAACTAGAAATGATATGCATAGTTGGCCTAGATTCTGGATTCACATGTAAACATGCCTCTGCTATTTTGAGGACGAATACCAGGATCTTTTCAATTTCTTGTGTGGGATGCGAAAGTCTCTGGTCCAACAAGTCTTTCAATTCTATGTCTCCAGTTGTTGTTGAAGACATCAGATGGGCAACAAATTCACCAGGGGTGCTTCCCCTTGATTATTTCCAATGTCAGGACCCCAAAGCTATAAACGTCACATTTTTCAGCGACTCTCATTGTATAGGCAAGCTCTGCATGGAAAATCATGTTATCAGTGAAACCTATACACTTAATACCTGAAAATAGAGAGAAATTATAACCCTGTTAGTTACCTGCTGCGATGTATCCCAATATGCCAGCAAGAGTAGTCCAATTGCATGAGCCCTTCTGCAGGAAATTTAGCAGTACCAAAGTCTGAAACACGAGCCTCGTATTCTAAATCAAGCAAAACATTGTTGTTTGAAACATCTTGCTGAACTATTGAAGGTGAACAATCATGATGCATGTAAGATAGCGTGTGAGCGACACCTTTGATGATGTGCACCCCGTTTTCCCAGTCTAGCTCCTTATTTTATTCTTCCCTGGTGCAACATAACCCTGTTAATTACCTGAGAGGTTGTCATGGTATTTCTCCGCTGATGTAATTATGACTCGGATCCAAGATAGAAAGGTGAGTTAACTCACCTAGCTGGGGTGGAATCATTTGACTTAGATCGTTGTTGCTCAAGTTCAGGTAAAACAATTGTTGGCAATCTTTTAAAATTTCTAGGACAGGTTTAGATAAATCAGATTTTTTACAAACCTATTTCTTCAGGTATTTTAGCAGAGAAACCAGCTTCATAACTTGCTTTAGAATTTCCCCAGTCAAGTCATTGGAAGAATGATCAAGACTATGAAGTTTAGACACGTTCCCTAGCTCTGAAAATTGTCTGCAAGCAAAAGTGCTTCCAAGTTTGGGCATCTAGCCCTTTTTGCCAGAAAGTCTGCCATAGAATTCATTGTTGCTAAGATCCATCAAATTCAAGTTTGGATAGATATCAGACAACTTTGACAGGTTCCTAGTTATCGGATTTCCATCGAATCCGACTCTGAATAAGCTTGAGTAATTTTCAAGTTTAATAGGAATAGGACGTATGAGGCTGTTGTTGAGTGTTCCATTTTGGCGAAGATGTTTCGGAATATTACCAGGGAATTGATTTTTATCCATTTCCATCACAACCAACTTTGTCAACTTGCCAATCTCCTCACGCAACGGAACCAGAAAGCTGTTTATCACAAATACTAAACAAGATAGGCATCACTTTCATGTAAATTCAATTACCTATGTCATCACAATGCATCAACATGGTAAGTACACTATCTTGTATGCATTATAGATGATTATGAAATACCATCCATCAACAGATCTAGCACTTTCCAGATGAACCACAAAACAAGCAAACAAAAAATTGAAACTTGGCTTTCTTTAGGTAAATTAAACTAGTTGAGGAGAGCTTGATGTAATGATTAAAATTGAAACACCAAGACTTAAAAGTCTTGGATTCAAATCTCCTTTCTCCATCCAAAAAAAAAAAAAAAAAAATCTCCTTTCTTCCTTCCCGCTACTTAAATCCCATACTCTTCCTACTACATAAAATTCTTTTTTTAAAAAAAAAGGTAAATTAAACTAGGAAATATGGGAACAAATTTCTTGGATTTCACATTATTTTGATACTAGACATACCCAATTGTATATTGGCTTATCAACAACAATAAAAAGTACTTACAGAACAAAAAAAAAATTAAATAAACACAAAAAGAAGCAACCTCCCAGCCCAAAGAAAATACAATAAAAAGAAGCAACTCCCTATCCAAATCCTGAAGTTTCGTCTGATTTTGGATTATCAACATCAAAAGCCGATTGGAGAAGGAACATCCATTGCCCTTGATCTTGGTGACCAGATGGGACTTGGGTGTACCTTTACCTCTGAAACATGGGTATCGTTGCCCCTAAATTCGTCTGCATAAAACCAAAGTACAACAAACATGAACGATAAACTAAACTATCAATTGTCATTTAAGGTATTTGTGAACTACACAACTCACTTGTTGTACCGGAAATTGTTCTTGATGTTGCAGATGAGATGGATGAAGTTGAAAGTAAGACGAGAAAGAAAATTTTCGCGAGAGTTTTGACGTCCATGAACTCAGAAGAGGTCGTTTATGATGCCACCTTTACACCGGATTCCGGTAGCGCAATTGCTCAGGTACGTATGCTAGTGACTTTGGCACGCTGTATTTATATCTCAAGGGCAAATGATAAGAACACCTAAACAAGGTAACACTCATTATTATGAAAGTTAAACATTATCAAGTATAATGCATAAATTTGATAATTTCACCACTCACAAACGAGCTTTTTATCAAATATAATAAATTTTGATAATATTCGGTAACATAAATTTCTGGTTTTGAAATTTGATAAAAAAAAAGTAGATATTTTACACCTAAAGTATAATTTTTCTTCTTTGCAAATTTTCATTTTAGTTTATATGAATGGAGATTTTTTTTTTCTTTTTCTCTCTTTACAAATCTAAATTTTTGTAGACAAAATTAAACTGGTACCACCAATTATATATAAAAATCTATTAAAAAACACGTGTGATCAAAAAGTTTTTGAAGAAAAAATATTAAATAATGTTGTCGGAGAAAAAAGATAAAGAACATACGGGTTGCGGTAGTGGGCAATGTAAAGTCACATTTTAATTATAGGTAGTTTGGGAAAAGCATTACACGACAAGATAGATGTAGCACTAATAAACATTGTTCTTCTTTATAAAAATCATATAAGTTTGGCTTAACGGTGCCGATTAAAAGTGGCCTCGAGCATTAATTTGTTGAAAAAATTGTTCAAGACATCTCATATATTTCGTTAAATGAATTATTTTGTCATTCATTTTGAAAATATTAATTTTACGTCCTTTATAAATTTAAGTTAACTAAAAAAAGTTTAAAAAATTTAATTCCAACCTAAATTTTTGACCACTTTTTAGTCTGAAATCATCACGTGATTTACATGTAATCATTTTTTTATGTACAAAAAGGTCATATCGCACTTTTTAAGTAATAAATAAATATAGATTGGATAAGATCACACATTTTTAGAAGAAAAAATGAATACCATTCAGGTCAGATCCTACTTTTTTAGGAATAAAAATAAATATAAATCGCATTATTTATTTAATTATAAATGGCACCTAACTTTTTTGCCCTAAAAAATAGAAGTGGGCACAGGTCGGGTACCTGCCCCGAACGGCAAATGGCTGACTCGACCCTAAGATATCGGATCACTATTTTTTTTATCCTAATCCGCTCCGCTTGTCCTCGGGTACTCGAGGAAAAAATGGGCGGGTCACAGGGTACCCGCCCCTAAAGATCAGCATGATGAGCTGCTAAGATTTTCATAGAGGATTGGAATGGGATTGAATTTAGAATGCTGGTATGGCCGCTGGGACTGGTACCAGTAGTTGATGTAAATTGAAGAATCTCAGAAAAAGCTTGGTTGGGCATGTAATATTAGATTTAGCTTCAACTTAATTCTGTAGCTTAAGCATTATTAAAAAAAAGTTAATTATGTGCAACTATGAAAATTGCAGCAGGGTAAACGAGTTGAATAGGAAATGAGGAAGCGTCTCGCGAGCTGAATACGGAACTAGCTGCCAGAGTTGATTTTCAACATCTCTCCATCAACTTCATTCTCATAAATTATTACTACAAAGGAAGCTGCATTCTAGAATTGTCGAGCATGTGCAATAATAATAATAATCCTAAGTGCCAACAAAGCAGCTTCATGTCAATTCTAGTACTGGAGCAGGGACTCTAGATGTGCAATGGATTACTTGATTCACCCTGATTTCGAAGAGTTTGCTTAATCTAATATACCAAAATTTATTCACGAGAAATCTCTAATTTGTATATAGGGCAAGTAGGGTCGTATCCTTAGGGACTGGTAGAAATTCGTTCCTTTTCAAGTCAAGGCAAATGGGGGTTTGAGAATTTTAATGCTAATGAATTGTTAACTAAATTAATCAACTGCGAAAAATAAGTAATAGAGAGAAATAATTAGTGATAGGGCATAATTTGTTGTTAATTTTATGGTTAATTTCCCTCTTTGTCCTTACCAAATATTGTTTTAATTGTTGAAATGTACTTATATTTGGTATTTGGCCCTAATTACAGGAAGTGGAGCAAACAAATGCTAAAAAGGAGACTTTATTGAGAAAAACACTCCACACATGGGAAGTTCTAAAAGGAAATACAAGCCGGGCTCCACAGGATGCTACAAAAAGGGATTTCCTATCTTTATGCTGAAAAGGGTGAATTGTACTAGGAGTCTTACGGGTAAGAGGAAACTAAAAACAAGGACTTTGGCAGAGCTCCAATTCTTTGGCCCTTGGACTCTCAATTCAGTGGGGACCACTAGATAGATAGCATTGTGTCATGTTTTCTTTTGGCTTTAAAAGGGACAATCGTAAGAAAGGCTGGGGACAGCTTTTAGCATAGTTTAGTTTTATTCTTTCTTGATTCCTTTGATGGCCTGTATCTCAATTAAATTACGTGGAGATTTTCTTATGAAGCGTGGCTAAGTTTTTCTAGTCGAAGGTCAATTTGAGGACTCGGTTCCGAACATCTGTGAGATCTAATTATTTTACTTATTTCCTTTATTTATTGGTATTTGTGCGTTTCCTGATTTAATTGCTTATGCTTGTTATGTTATTTGAATGTCAAGGGCCCGATATTCGAATTAACTTAATGATCTAATGCCAAATTAATTGATTGAATCCGTAATTGTTCAATTGATTAATACCAGTGGCGACTAGCGTGATTGGTTTCATGTTAGGGAAACGTATGATCTAACGTAAACAAACCCTCGTAGCGTGTTTGTTGGTTAGGGTTGGGCTTTTCTAGATCTTAGTGCAATTGGGGAATTAAATCCTACGGTCGTACCTAGGGTTATTTCTTGATTAGAGAAATAGTTAACGGTCGTACCTTAACTATTGAGAAATTAAGCAAAGGCTGGTTGTTCATCGCGTGTATGACAACTATAACCAATCTATTAATGAGTAATTGAATTATCTTTGCATCGATGATCAGTTGCATGGACCGTGTCTGAAAAGTTGTACCTTTGGCTAGAGTCGTATTGGTTATTGATTAATTTCTATTTATTTCTAGTAGTTGTTTTATTGGTTAGTTAATTAGTTATTTTATATTCTCCAAAAGCCCCCCATGCACTGAACTTTAAAAGAGACAAATATCCCCAATCCCTGAGGAGACGACCCTACTTGCCACTGTCTACTATTTAGTAATCTTTGTCAACTAATTAATTCTGGTATATCGGATTAAGCAAACTCTTCGGGAACAGGGTGAATCAAGTAACCCATTGCACACCTAGAGTCCCTGCTCCAATACCTATGATTAATTATTGACTGCTTTTAGTGGTATTTAGGTTTTTATTATTATTATTGCACAGGCTCGACACCCTGTCAATGAATTGTTAACTAAATTAATCAACTGCGAAAAATAATTAATAGAGAGAAATAATTAGGAAGACTCTAGTCAAGGATACACTTTAGAGATGGTTCATGCAACTGATCATCGATTCACAAATAAATCCAACATTCATTAATAAATAAGTTTTTAACTGCCGATACAATCTGACAGTCAGTCTCTCCTTACTGTTTCAATAGTCAAGGTACGACCATTGGCTATTTCTCTAATTTAGGAATAACCCTAAGTACGACCATAGGGTTTACTTCCCCAATTGCATTAGAAACTAGAGAAACCCTACTCTAATCAATAAACACGCTACGAGAATTTATTTAAATTAGATTATATGTTTTCCTGACACAAACCCAATTATGTCAGTCGCTACCGGGATGAGAGTAATCAAACAATTACGGATTCAACTACACTCAATTAGCAAATAGACTACGTGAATAATTAAATATTGCACAATTATTCAATCATACACAATAGTCATAACCACTGAAAACAGAAAACATACAAATACCAATGAATTAAGGAAGCAATTAAAATAATTAGATCTCACAGTTATTATTGAATCAAATCTTCAGTTGTCCCCTTGACTAGAAGTATGAAATTAGTTCTCCATTAATGGAGAACCAGCCGTGCAAAAATCTTTTCGAAGTTTTCCCGTTGTTCTCCCAAAATCAGCCAAAAGAAAAAGTAAACACAAGAGTAACTATGCTCTCTTTTTCGTTTTTAGCCATACAAGATGATGAATTCAATGTCTTCCGATTTCTTTCCTACTTTGACTTCTAATTGATTGTTATCCTAACACCAATCAACTTCCAAAAAGAAAGTTCTATTACAAGTCAATTTTCTCAGCTTTCCTTCTTCTTGAGAGTGGCCCTACTAGCTTCCTAATTTGTAGCCAACTAATTGATTCCTAATTGAAGGGGTCAATCCCAACATTTTAGGAAATCAGCCTTAATGCATTTTTGGAAGCTTCTCACATGCACTAAATCCCGAGAATTTGGACTTGAATGTGCCACCACCAAATTAGTTGGAAATTGTCCCTTTTAATCATTTTTTGGTTATTTTTCTACAATTAGTACCATTAACCAAATATAAGTAGAATCCATCAATTAATACAATATTTGGCTAAAATAAAAGGGAAAATAAACATAAACTGGATGACAATTTTACATCCTATCAATTTCTCCCACACCTAAACCATGCTTGTCCTCAAGCATGAGAACAACAAATCAAGCAATCAAATTCAAACAATGGCTATTATTCAAATCTTCTATTGCCAAAATATAATTAAGTACACGTCAAGTATTAGTGGCTAGGTTTCAAGAAATATCTTTCCAATTAGCTTTCAAGATTAAGAACTCCTCCAATTTATGACTAACTAAGCTAAGAATATAAAATATTCAACCAGCATTTTTCAACAAACGATTCAACTATTAAGAAAAAACTCAACATTAAATTTCATGGATCAGCAGGCTAATGCAGATATTCACATACTTTCACCCTTTTTTTCTTTTCTTTTTTTTTTTACTATTAACTCATCGCTTTTTTTTTATTACTCCCCTTTTTTTTTCAAGGAAAAAAAAACTTCAGTCCTCAACCATTCAAGTCTTTTGACACGAACTCCGACATCTATCAAATGCAGGAGCCCGGTTACTCAACTTTTATCTCTAAAGGACCACATACTCATAGTTATCGTCACTTTTTGACGCGAAAGTCGACACTTGTGGTGAAGACCCCCGGTTACTAGGCAACGATATCTAGCGGAGTATGGCTAAATACGATTCAAATAAGCACCAAAGATAAAATTAAAGACCACACAAGCCTGCTTCATTTCTTAAATATGGAGAACTAAGATTAATAGCTGAACCAATTTGCACAAAAAATGTTAAACAAATATTTACAATACTTAGAGAAGTTAATCAAAAAATGTAAAAGTCACACAATCTCAAATATTCACCAAAGAGACATCCTTAGACTTAACCATGTCATACTTAACACCTTAGAGTATAAAATCTTAGCAATAGAAAAATTTGAGACTTCTAACCATTGTTTATCAAGAACAACCACAAGTATGCATAAAAATAGGCAAAAATTGGATAAAATTTGACAAAAAAAAAATCGAACAAAAAATTCCAACAAAAATGCCTACATTGCACTTTTCCAATATACTACTTCCCCCATACTTAAATCTTACATTGTCCCCAATGTAAGAGATAAAGAATAGAATACGAAACAAAAGGGACAACGGAACTTCCCTGAGAATTGAGAAGAGCCGTGGACAGCTATGGATGAAAAGGGCAGCGTGAAGTGATAGCGAACAGCCAACAAGGGATGGATAGCGGTGGTGGCCTGGACATTGGCGGTTGTGAATGGCGGAAGCAATTTGCGATGAACGATGAACCAGCAATGGATGGCGAAAATGAGTGGCGGCGGCTAGGGTTTTAAGTCGAGCGACTCCAATTTACCCAAACGAAGATTAGAGATGCCAAGCAAACGAAGAGATTCCTATTAAAGGTCACAAATTGACAACATTACCCTTGCTCTTAACAACTATTTAACCAAAAAGTCAAAATAAAATAAAATTTTAAAAGCAAAAAATGTAAATTAAAAAAACAAATTGCTAGCTAATAATGATATATATTTCTTTATATTGGAGTCAGGGTGGAATAGCTTAAGACTTGAATAATTAAATCTAATCAAAATCAACCACTTAGGAGCATTTTAGAGAGAATTAACACCTTGAAAATTTCGTGCATAGTTGCCGTTGGGCTTGGGTTACAATTAAGGAAGTCAAAATATTTTTTGAAAAAATATGTTTTAATTCATTATGTAGTTTAAGTTGTATTGAAACTAAAATAGTCTCTTTATGCGTGTAAATTTTTCAAGGTGTAAATTTTGCTTTTGTTCAAATACAACTAAAATAAATAGTTTACTTCAAGAAATTTACACCTTATAAAAATTTAACCTTATTTTATTTTTTATTGTTGTTATAAATTTCATAAGTAGGATAATATAAGGGTAGTATTGGAATAAAAATTTTATCTTTCTTGTATTTCTTCCAAAGGGGTTAAAATGTTACAAGAAATGTCAATTTAAGGGAGGTAAGTGAGATTTTAAAAACTTCAGGGGAGTTGAGTGATATTATAAGAAATCTCGGGGGAGGTTTCTGAAATTATCCCATGAATATATTATGCAGCAACCACACAGCAAAGACCCTTCCTTCTCCTCAAATTTTGACTGCTTTTTCGTGCTCCAACTTTTAGGGTTGGGAATAATTAAGGACTAACTCCAAAATTTTCAATCATATCACATCATTCAATTATCTTGTATTTAGTTTTCTTTAATTGATTTACAGTGTTTGCATCTCATAGGCAAATTGGCAGCACTTCACTAAGGTTAAGTAGATATTCATTTTTCCATCCTTTAGTGCAGGTTTACACTTTAATTCTTTATTATGGCCGCCACAAATAGATTGATAGATAAATAACATCTACATTGGCATTCTCCTTTTGAATAAGTATGCCAGTAATGATATAGATTATTAGAAAGATAACAGCCAGATTTACAGCACGTACTCTCCCCCGGATTGGAGCTTTGATACCCCTTCCGTTTGGTTGGTAGTTACAATAGATATTTAGGATGCTTATGAATAGTTATGTTGACAAAATGTGATTATGTTATTAGGGCAAAAATTAGCTTTTATAAGATTAAAATTAAAAGTTCAAAGAAAGAAAAAAAATTATACCAATTGCCTCTACTCTAACTTTATATATTGTATAAATAGCATCTAATAAATGAATTTAAAATTTAATGATGGGATTTAAATGGATAAAGCAAAACCGTTATCCAACCTTCTACCATGCATTCCTCATACTTGTATATTTACCACTCCAATAGTAATACAGTTTTACCTTAGAAAGATTGCAAAAACCCAGAGTGAAAAATATAAACATTAGCTATAAAAAGAACACCGAAAGAAGATGAATGTATTATTATGCAGCTGCCACACAAGATTTGGTAATGAACAACTAAATTGAACATTTTATCTTTCCTGCTCCTCCAATTTTGTTTGGTTTTTTCTGCTCAAACTTTCTAGGGTGGGAATGATTATTATCAGCACTAAAACGAAGCTTTCGAATCATTTTGCATCACTCAATTATCTTGTATTTTGTCAATTGACTTATAGTGTTAGCATCCCATTGGCAAATTGGCCTTTTAGCACTTCATCAAGGTCAAGTAAATGTCCATTTTTCCACCCTTTAGTGCGCTTTTACACTTTAATTCTTCAATATGCCTGCCACAAATAGATTAGTACATAAATAACATCATTGATGGCAGTCTTCTTTTCAATGTGTATGCCAGTAATGATATGGATTCATAGAAAGATGACAGCACGTACTCTCCCACAGATTGGAGCTTTCGTGGGTTAATTTTTCACATCTCCTAGTTTCCAAATAGCGCACCTTAGATGGTGGTTTTTCATCCGTCTCCTTATCATCATTTTCTCTCCATGCGTCTAAATCCTATTGGACATTTTTTCCATTGATAGGGTGTTAATTGTTAGTAATTTTATTGTTAATTTTTCCCTTTGTCCTTGCTAAATATTGTTTAAATTGTTAATATATACTTATATTTGGTATTTGGACCTATCTACTGAGAAGTTGAACTGAAATATGTTAAAAAGGAAGACCTGTTGAAAAAAATTACTCCACACGTAGGAGACTTAATATTATCCACGAGCCGGGCCCACATGGTACTGGAACAGGATTGCACTTCCTTTTTTGCGGATTAGGAGTATCTTGGAGTATTGAAGTCTTTGACTATCAAGAGAAAACTAAAGAAAGAAGGAAGGACTTCAGAGAACTTCACTTTATGTACACGCCTTTCTTAATTGTGTGGGGACCACGGAGAAAAGAAAGGCATTAGTCATTGGACTTAAAAGGAAACGATCGTACAGAGGCTTGGGGGCAATAGTCTTTAGAATAGTTTTAGTCTATTCTTTCTTTTTCTTTGTCAGGCGCACACCTACTGTTCGACAATATTCCCCAACAAAAGAAACATCTCTTATTTCTCGCTTCCTAGTAGAAAACTTAATGCCTTTGCAATCAATTGATTTGCGTAGAGATTTATTTATGCAGTGTGTGGCTAAGCCTGTCATCTAGTCGCAGGCCAACTTGAAGGCGCGGTTTCAAATATCTGTGAGATCGAATTAGTTTTCATGTGTTTCTCAATTTATTAATATTTGCACGTTGTCTGCTTGAATTTTCATGGGATTATTTTATTAATTGGATGTCAAGGGCCCGATGTTCAATGTGATTTATTAATCTCCTGCCAAGTTAGTCAATTAAATCCGTAATTGTTTGATTGATTAATATTAGTGGCAACTGGCGTGTTTACACACTAGGGGAACGTGCAATCTAATTTAATAACCCTCGTAGCGTGTTATTAATTGGGGTTAGGTTTTTCTAGTTATTAATGCAATTGGGAAATTAATTCCTACGGTCGTACTTAGGAGTATTTTCTAGTTAGGGGTAATCAATGGTCGTACCTTGGTTATCAATAAATTAAGGAAGAATTGGTCGTTAGAGTCGATCGGCGACTATAACTAGCCTATTAATAAATCAAGTGAACCTCCCTTGCATCAATGATTGGGTAAGTGGACTGTGTCTGAGTAGTTGTATCCTTGGCTAGAATTTATCTATTCTTGATTTAATTCCTGCTATATTCGTACTGGTTGATTATTTATTTTTAGTTGAATTGCTTAATTGTTTTTAGTTTCATTCCGATAAAATCCCCCTTTACCAATTGGAATTTCAAAGAGACAAATATCCCCAGTCCCTGAGGAGACGACCTTACTTGCCACTGTCTACTGTTCAGTAATTTTTGTCAACTAATTAATTCTGGTATATCGGATTAAGCAAACTCTTCGGGAACAGGGTGAATCAAGTAACCCATTGCACACATAGGGTCCCTGCTCCAGTACCTAGGATTATTTATTGACTACTTTTAGTGGTAGCTAAGTTCATTTTTATTATTGCACAGGCTCGACAACCTGTCAATTTTTGGCGCCGTTGCGGGGGACCAGCTGTGCAAACCTGTCAATATCTTCATTTTCTCTCCATGCGTCTAAATCCTATTGGACATTTTTTCCATCTTTGATCCCACATTTTCCACTTTAATTTACGGACAAAAAAATAAATTCTACAAGTCTATTTTTCTAATTTTTTTTCTTCTTTTGTACTAATTGATGATGCGGTTTGCACTTTCTTTTACCATCTGCTGTACCCAATTCTACTACTTCGTATACCGTCAGGTTAGGGAAAGGAAAAGTGACGCGGGGTGGAAGCATAGAACTAGATGGGGTTCGATGAACACTTCTCAGAAGAAGGATCGAAGGGTTGATTCACGATTAAAACCTCAAAATAACAAGATTCAACCAGAATCTAAAATATAAAGCGCACTTCCAGGGACATGTTAACGCCAACAACTCAAAGAATTAATTTGATTTATTTGTTAAAAGCTGTTTACAGTATCCTAAATACTTCTCTTTATAGGCTACAAAGATCTAAACTAAAAACAAAACAAAAAAACACAAAATGCCTAAAACACATAAAACTTCGGGTTTGGCAGCCACGAGGATCTGCGGATGGATTTAAGCTGGCTAGGCATGGATCCGCCTCGCGGATTCGTGTTGCTACTACTGTCTGCCTTGAATCCAGCTCTATAATTCATGGATGGATTAAAGGCCCATTAGACCTTTCTTCTACTATTTCTTCGAGTAAAACCTTATTGGCGCAATAATTAATATTGATAATTAAAATAAATAAAAATGCTAGCAAAACTATGAGAATTCTAAATGATTCTCAAGTAGTTTTATTGGATATAAATGAGGACTCATGAATCCACGGTTCCTCCTTGTGTACCAAAAGTGTTAATTCGGTTTGTTATCATAAGGGTCTTGCAAATTATTTATGGCAAATCAATTTTAGTCTCGTAACTTTAAAATATGTGGCCGATATGTTCCTTTAATTGAAGATTAATTAGGAGTAGGCCTGTGAGATAGGCCAATAGTCTTGGTGTTTTAAATGAAGATTTGTAAACAATTAAAAAAAGCTCTTAAACTCATCTGAATTCTTCACCATCAGGATGACAGTTTTTTTTTTGCACCATGAGATCACCTCAAATAAAGTTCAAGACATAAACTAAAGCATTTTGCCTTTTATTAGTTAAACAATCGTGAAAAAAAAAATACCAATTGAGCTTGGAAGAATCTTAAAACTTGGAGTAAATTCTTAAATTGTAATGAAAAAAAAAAGTTTTTCTATAAGGGGGGTAATTTTTGAAGTTAGTTCTAGGATTATGATCTTCGCATTTGTGAAATGCGAGTTCAGATACTTCGCATTTCACAAATGCGAGGTCAGTCTCTCAGGAAAAAAAGGAAAAATAGCTCGCATTTGGCAAATGCGAGCTGTGTTACCTCGCATTTGTCGAATGCGAGATACGCAATCTGAACACAAAGCCCTTGAGGTCGACCACAATACGCGACCATGAGGTCGCGTATTCAGTGGTCACGTATTACAACCCGCAGCCGCAAAGACAAAAACATGACCATGGGGTCACGTATTGATCCCTCGGCCATAACAAAACGAATATGCGGTCAGTTTCTTCATTCTTCTTCTTCTTCTTCCTTGCGTTTTCTCTCTTCCAAACTCACCCAATTCACAAATCTTCATTTTTGCTCTATAATCTTACTAAAAACCATCAACCCAACAGCTTTTGAGCATCATACAGCCTTTCTAACCAAGAAATTATCAAATCTTTTAATCTATAAGAAATATAACTTTTTTGTTATTTATATACAAAGAATTACTAGTAGATAAAATTTTGTATTGAGAGCTCACATTTGCTAACTTCTAACTCATGTGAGTTTTAAAATAAAAAGGATTTATTTGTCTATGATAAATGTCAATGCAAAAACAAAAATGATTGTATGCTCCTAATTAAAAAAAAAAAAGCAAATTTTGAAGATAATTTTCTAGGAATTCGCATTTATCGGATGCGAGATACAGTAAAGCCGAAAGCCTACTAGTTCGCTTAAGATTTATTGTCCCAAATTATTATCAAGTATTGACGGCAATATTATGGGATTTTTTTTTCCAGTTCTGATGAATTTAGAGCCTTAAGTAATAAAATTTGTAGAAATTTTCATTGCAAATTGTAAATCATTTTATAATTTGCAGTGAAATCATAAAGCAAGGGAAAATGGTCACTTACCTCGCATTCCTTAAATGCGAGGTCATATACCTCGCATTTAATAAATGTGAGGTCTGTTTTTTTTTCTTTTTTTTTGGATTTCGGTGGTCGGAAAATTCAAGGAGACTTCGCATTCAGCAAATGCGAGTTCCTTGAGCTCGCATTTGCTGAATGCGAAGACCTCTTGGACGGAATCCCATACACAAAATGCCCCCTTTGTAGAATTTTTTTAAAATTCATCATAATTTTAGAAATTCCTCTAAAACTTGCAATAACAATATGAAACTTTCAAAAAAAATATATTTCAAGCTTTATGGAAATTTCTAATGGTATAGTAAGTATTACAAGGAAAATTGCTTGTCTTTTAGGTTTAGTATTCAATTTTGAGATATACCAAGGTACAAAGAAAATCAATGTTATTCACATGTAAACTCCAAACAATGTTTCCCACTCAAATAAAATTCCCTTGATGGTTACCTACCAAAATGTTGCCCTCACGGTGCACCCACAGGTAACAAACTCGAAACAATGTGCATAGTTGGCCTAGATTTTGGATTCACATGTAAACATGCCTTTGCTAGTTTGACGGTTGATATCAGAATCTTTTCAATTTCTTGTGTGGGATGCGAAAGTCTCCGGTCCAACAAGTCTTTTAGTTCTATATCTCCAGGTGTTGAAGACAACAGATGGACAACTAATTCACCAGGGTGCTTCCCTTTGATTATTTCCAATGTCAGGTCCCCAAAGCTATAAACATCACACTTTTCAGTGACACTCATTGTATAAGCAAGCTCTGCACGGAAAATCATATCATCAGGAAAACCTCCACACTTAATACCTATAAAAGAGAGAAATTATAACCCCTATTAATTACCTGGCGCGACATATCCTAACGTGCCAGCAAGAGTAGTCCAGTTAGATGAATCCTTCCTGAGAAATTTAGCAGTGCCAAAGTCTGAAACACGAGCCTCATATTCTGAATCAAGCAACACATTGTTGCTTGAAATGTCCCGATGAACTATTGAAGGCGTGCAATCATGATGCATGTAAGATAGGGCATGAGCCACGCCTTTGATGATGTTCACCCTCTTTTCCCAGTCTAGTTCCTTTGCTTCTTCTTCCATGCTGAAAATTTTGGCCAAGCTACCTCGCTCAAGGTACTCATAGACCAAAAAGGAGTTTGTGGAATTTGAGCAGAAACCGTAGAGTTTAACAATGTTTCTGTGCTTGATGTTTGTCAAGGCTCTTATCTCATTTAAGAAACTGTTGAAGTACACCTTCTCCGGCAGCAGATGAAGTCTCTTTACAGCTACCAAGTTACCAGGTGGGAGCATTGCCTTGTAAACACTTCCATAACCTCCTTCCCCAATGCAGAATATTTCGCTGAAATCTTCTGTTGCTTTTAATATTTCTCTGTACATTGCTTTGCCATCAAATGTTGATATGGAAAACAAATCAGCATCCACTACATTCTCAGTGGTTTTTCTTTCCCTTTGTCGACATATTTTAAGGGCTCCAAAGAATGCACAAAGAAGAATTAGCGATCCTAGAAGAGGGAGCACAATTACGAGAACAAGATTCAACCCCTTATCCTTTACACGCTTCATACTCAATTGAGGACTTCTACATGCTTGTAAACCAGTAATATTACCGCACAAACCTTTGTTTCCCCTCAATTCTTCTATGGTGATATTTTTAAAGGCTCTGCCATAAGGAATTGGACCTTCTAAATTATTGAAAGATATGTCAATATGCAAATAACCAGGCAGTTCAGCCAAAGCATTTGGAAGGAAACCAGAGAGATTGTTATGGGAAATATCCAATATCTCTAGGCTCTGAAAACTTCTGAACTCAGGTGGTATTTCTCCTGTGATGTGATTATGACTCAGATCCAAGACAGAAAGTCGAGTTAACTTACCCATCTGAGGTGGAATCTGTTGACTTAAGTTGTTGTTGCTCAAATTCAGGTAAAACAATTGTTGGTAACCTCCTAAAGTTTGTGGGATAGATCCACGCAAGAAATTTCGTGACAGGTCAAGGTAAAGCAGATTTTTGAGCAAACTGACTTCTTCCGGTATATTGCCAAAAAGTTGGTTATTTTGTAGATTTAGATTGAGCATGGAAGCCAGAATCATAACTTGGTTTGGAATTTCCCCTGTAAAGTCATTGGAAGAAAGATCGAGTGCATGAAGTTGAGATGCATTTCCCAGTTCTGAAGGGATCTGACCTGTGATGTGATTGTCGGCAAGCAAAAGAGCTGCCAAGTTTGGGCATCTACCCAGTTGCCAGAAAGTCCACCATAGAATTCATTGTTGCTAAGATCCATGAAATTCAAGGTGGGGTAGATACCAAACATCTCTGACAGATTCCCAGTCAGCCTGTTTCCCTCAAATCGAGCTCTAAATAAACTTGAGCAATTTTTCAAGCTTATAGGGATTGGTCCTATCAGCTTGTTGTTGCTTACCGTGAAGTTCTGAAGTGTTCCATTTTGGCAAAGATGTTCCGGCAGATGACCAGAGAATTGATTTGTATCCATCTCCATCACAGCCAACTTTGCCAACTTCCCAAGCTCCTCTGGAATGGAACCAGAAAGCTGGTTTTCACGGAGAAACAGAAATTCCAGGTTGCTCAGATCACCAAATGATTTAGGAATAGAACCGTTCAGTTCATTCCTGTCTAGTTCCAAATCTGTAAGTAGCTCTAGGTTGCCCAACTCTTCAGGAATGGAGCCTGAGAGTTGGTTATCATAGAGATGGAGGACAGTCAAATTCGTCAGATTACCCAGTGATGTTGGGATTGTGCCAATGAGATTATTTCCAAACAAGCTCAAACTTTGAAGTGATTTCAACTGCCCTAACTCAACTGGAATGGGACCAGACAGATCATTTTGGAAAAGGAACAAGGTCTCCAACTTATTGAGGTTACCTAGAACAGGTGGAATTGAACCTGTTAGAAGGTTAGAGCTCAAAAAAGCAGTGACAAGATTGGATAGGTTTCCTATTTCTGGAGGAATGGAACCTGATAATAGGTTTTCATATAAAGACAAGTATGTCAAGTTTCTCAGATTTGCAAAGGAAGATGAAATGGTGCCACTGATGTTATTGGTATTCAAAACAAGCTCAGTAAGACAGACTAAATGGCTTAATTCCTCAGGAATTGGACCAGACAATTGATTTTCGTTCAGATGGAGGACTTGAAGATTTCGTAACAAGCCAATTTCAGGTGGGATTTCTTGTGACAGCTGATTGAACGAGAAATCGAGATAAATGAGCTTGGAAAGATTACCAATCTGGGGCGGTATGCTGCCAAAAAGTTCATTCATGGAAAGATCAACGTATTCAAGGTTTGGCAACGATGAAAATGGAAAGTCAGAGAGTGTCGTGCTGACATTGGAATTTGTGAGGTTCAATCTGTTGACACTTCCATCAATATTGCATGAAACACCAGCCCAAGTGCAAGGGCTGGAAGAATTCTTGGCTTGGGTTGGCGATATATTCCATGAAATGAAAAGGGAACTATTCTTGTTGGCAAAATTGGCTTTCCATTTCAAGAGTGAAGCAGCCTCTTCAGCAAAATCTGATGCACAAACTTTGGAAGGAAGTGTTGGCCAGAGTGTATGTAGTACTAAAATAAACATGAAAAAAACCTCTCTTATGAAATTTGGAAGCATGATTGCTTTTGCTCTATCTCAGCTGAAGATGGACCAATTGGTTAATTTGTTTACTTGTATGAACTACAAAATGAGACGTTGATGGATCCTCCCTTTAAATACTAGACGTCAGCGGTCTTCATTATCTTTTTGTTTTTTGGCCATTCTTCTTTCCTTATGAACGTACACGTTGAAACTTAGTACTTTGCCGTCAATTGGACTCTTATATTCTCTTGACCTCATAGATACTTTGCCAATTGTAATGCAGATAAAAGCAGTCCATTTCTCCTTCCCGCATTGAAACCAAGGCAAAATCAAAAGAGTTCAATTCAAGCTGATAGGGTATAATTTGTTAGTATTTTTATTATTAATTTTCCCTTCTATCCCTGACAAATATTGTGTTAATTGCTGATATTTACTCATATTTGGTATTTGGAATCAATTTCAGGAATGAAGCAGAAAACTAACAAAAAGGAGGGACTTTGTGAAAAATATGGAGACTTCTAAGGGCTTTAATCCTTGGGCCCTTGAATTGGTGGGGGACCACAAGTTAGTGAAAGGCATTTGGACATTTGGGCTTCAAAGAAAGCAACGTAGAGAGACTTGGAACAAGAAGTACTTGGGAGGCTTTGTCCACATGTGTGGGGACCACCTAGATAGCTTTTAGTCATCTTTCTTTTGTTGCTTTAAAAGGGGACAACGTACAGAAGCAAAAGATATCTAGGGCTTTAGTTTTAGTTTTTTTAGTTTAGTTCTAGTTTTCTTTCTTTGGACTGGCCTCTGACACACGCCAGGTATTCGACAATATTCCCCAACGGGGAGATTTTCTCATGAGGCGTGGTTAAGCTTTTCTAGTCAAGGGGACAACTGACGATTTGGTTCGACAATTACTGTGAGATCGAATCTGTTTTAATTATTTTCTTCATTTATTGGTATTTATATGTTCCTTGATTTTAATTGCTATGGCCTTGTGTATGATTGATTAGTGCGCAATAATTAATTATTCATATAGGCTATTTTTGCTAAATAGGGGTAATTGAATCCGTAATTGTTCGTTATCTCTACCTCAGTAGCAACTGGCGTAATTGGGTTTATGTCAGGGGAGCATATGATCTAATTTAAACAAACCCTCGTAGCGTGTTTGTTGGTTAGGATTGGGCCTTTCTAATTATTAATGCAATCTAGAAATTAAATCCTACGGTCGTACCTAGGGTTATTTTTGGGTTGGAGAAATAGCTAACGGTCGTACCTTAGCTATCGAGAAATTAAGGAAGGGTTGGTTGTTTATCGCGTGCATGACAACTATAACTAATCTATTGCTAAATGTTGGAATTATTTCTGCATCAATGATCAGTGCCTGAACCATTTCTGAAGTGTACCCTTGGCTAGAGTTTCTCTTAATTATTTCTTTTAATCAATTATTTTCTGCACTTGATTTATTTAGTTAGCATTTAATCCAAGAACCTCCCATACTCTGGACTCTAGAAGAAATGAATTATCCCCAGTCCCTGTGGATTCGACCCTGCTCGCCGCTATATACAAAATCTGTATTTTTCTTGAGTAGGTAATTATTATTGCACAGGTTCGGCACCTGTCAATTTTTGGCGCCGTTGCCGGGGACTGGTGCCTGATTAATTTGTTTCTTTTTGAATTCACCTTGTTTTCATTTTTAATTTATTTTTCTCTTATTTTTTTATATAGTTTATGGCTGCTAACATTCCATATTTTGATGATAGACTGGACTTTGTTCCTGAATGGGGTTATGAGACTCATGTTTTCCCTAATGATCAATGGGCTGTTGCAAATTGTGGAACTTATTTTGATTCAGGTTATTCAACTGACACATGCCCCGCATTTCAAGATAATCTAAGCGCTCCAATTGATACTTTTGGAGATTTTTCACCCCAATATCAAACGCAGTATGACCCTTATTCAAACGGGTATGATCAAGGATGGTGAGATAATTCCAATTTTGATTATGCGACCGGGCCAATGGATTTTCAACAACAAGAGTCTCAACAATCATCCTCCGTGTCAGGTATGTCTCTTGAAGAAATGTTGGAATTACTAATTGCTAATACAAATCGATTTCATCAGGAGACACAAGCGAGCCTAAATCGATCTCATCAGGAGACACAAGCGAGCCTAAATCGATTTCATCAGGAGACACAAGCGAGCCTTCGCGACTTGGCAGATCAACTATGTCTATTGACATCCGGAATAAATCGAGTGGCTTCTCAAATGGAAGAATTGCCCTCGAAAACCGTTGTTGATCTAGAAGAAAATGAGAGTGCAATTTGCTTGACTGGTGATGAGGAGATGCAAGAGTGTCGAAATGAGAAATCTACAGATGCAGTTGAAAAAGAAGCCGAAAAGGAAGAAATGGAACCCCAACCGCAACCCATTCAAGTGAACGAATCCAGTGAACAATCTCCAAATGCGGTGACATCTTCTCCACTCCTTAATCAATATTTTCCTGACTCCTATTCTTCAACTCCTGTTACTGAAATTGATTTTATTATACCAGAAAATTTAAAATTTCATGACAGGAATAAGTTAAGAGTGGAGATGGCAAAATATCTTGAACCAATGAATGCGTGTGATGGAGGAGTGAGTGGAGAATGCAGATCATTGTTGACTTGTTTAGCGCCATTTACTAGTCCATGGAAGCCCGTAACTCGTGTGCCCAAGAATTACTCAATCTATGAGGGTTACCAGGATCATATTGAAGATGAAGCATTGAAACGAGCCACAAGATTTTATCCTCCGTGAACAAGCATAGCATGTCTAGCCAAAGACATTAAAGAAAGGCGCTACTTGGGAGGCAACCCAAGACTATTTGTTTCAGTTTTCATGCATTTTTGAAGTTTTAGTTAAGTGTTAGTGTCAATTAATAGTTTGATGTTTGGTGGCAGGAAATTAGTAGTTAGACGTGCCCACGCCAGGTGGTCACGCCTGAGGGAAAGAAATTTTCGTTCAGGATCTGCGGACTCTACAGCAGTTAGACGTGCCCACGCCTAAGACAGAGGTTCCGTTTAAAAAAAAAAAAATAAAAAAATAAAAAAATAAAAAAATAAAATTTTTACAAAAGCAATTTCAATTTTTGGAGAATTTCAGTAAGACTAGTTAAAACAAAAAAAACCATTTTAATTTCTTTTTCTTCTTTTCTTCTTTCTTTCCTTCTTTTCTTCTTTCTTTTCCTTCTTCCCCGCTGCCCCTGCTTTCCCCTTTTCTCTTGTTCCTTCAACCAGAGCCGCCGCCTGCCCGAGCTCCGCGACAGCCGCGCCACCAGCGCGCCTCCTCCTCACCTCAGCTCGTCGGCGAAACCCACAACCTCCACCAGCTCGCGCGCCTCTCTTCGCGGGCCTGCTGCGCGCCGCCCAGAGCTTCAGCGCCATCGCCTCCACCACCAGCTCACACCGCCGCCTGCGTCAGCTCCGTCCGCAGCCCCAGCGCGTCGCCGCTGCTAGCTCCCGTTCCAGACCACCGCCGCGCGGCAGCAGCTCTTTCTCCACCACGCGCGGCTCTCCACCTCACTCTCTCCCCGTCGCTGGTCAGCGCCACTGCCCAGTCGCCATCGCCGCCGCACTCCTCTTCCTCCCGCGCGGCCGCATCGCGCACCACCACCAGCTCGTCGCTTCCCGTGCTCTCTCCACCGCTGTCCGCCACTTACTTTCTCCCCCTCTGAGATCATCCCACGCAGCTCGCGAGCCCCAGCCCCAGCGCGCCGCCGCACCTTCAGCTTCATCTCGCGGCCAGGAGTTTCCTCGCGCGCGCGCCGCCCTTTCTCCAGCCGCGCGCCACCTCCAAGCTCCACCGCCAGTCCCCACAGCGCAAGCCACCTGTCAAATTTCTTTGACAGGTGGAGGTATTGAATCCTTCCCCTGATTAGCATTTTTCTAGATATACAATTAGTGGAGCCTGTGTCTCTTTCGTGGGTGTCTTGCCGGATAAAGCAGGTGATAATTTGGGCATTTTCTAGGGTCAATTTTGGACAGAATTGGGTTTAATTGCTGCCATAGCGGGGGTATCTTCTGCTATTTATTGAATTGTTGGCCTTTTGATTACTTTTTCCCTGCGATTCACCAGTGGTACTGGTTGAGATCTTTTGCTTATCGTTGTGGCTTATATTTGAAGATACTTGCTTATTTTGAAGTTTCAGTTCTTGTGGTTGAGTTGCTGCCGTTGAATTTAATTCTTTCCTGTCTGTGCACCAGTGGTACTGGTTGCGGTGTTGCTTACAATTCTTAAATTTTCTCGAATTCTAATCGGTAGTTGCTGGAATTGCTTGTTTGCTGGGATTCTTAAAATTCTTAAGGCTTGGTATCTTGAAGTGGGTAATTGAATATCCACTTGGTGGCATTTGTTGAGTTTCACTTGCTCCAATTGGTTGAATTCATTGCTCTGTTGGGGTTCCTACTGGTATCACTTGAGTTCTGCTTTGTTAGTTTCTGTATCGTGCCCCTTGATCTTATTTTGACTGAATTGGAGAACCAATGCATATTCATTCAATTTGCTGTGTTTTTCGGGTACTTTTCTAGCCTTTGGGGTGCCTCAGTTGTGCTTTTTATTAATTGGGTTGGCCATGTGGTTCCCTCCTTTCCTGTGTATACACCAGTGGTACTGGTTGTGCTAATTTGCTTACAATTTCTTATTTCGATATGATTGAGCATCTGTGACTGAGTATCCTTCGATCTTGCTGCTTTGTTGGGATCGTTTTTGGTGTCAATTGAGTATCATTTGGTACTTTCTGCCTGGAGTCTATTGAGCTGCCTTTGGTTGGGGTTTATTGCATTTAATTGGTGCATTGGACGGCTCCTGTGCCATTTCCGTTGCTTATTGAAGTAGGTTGCCTCTATTTGCCTTGGGAGTTATTTGCCCCAATTGACTACCATTTTGGTCTTTTCGATTTCTGGTACTGCTTGGCGTTGCTTGGAATTATCAATACTTTGGGTTGGTCATTTGCTTTAATTTTTCCCTATGCCTGCACCAGTGGTACTGGTTGGGGTGTTTTGAATACATCCATGGATTCTATATGGTTGCCTGTCTGATAGCCAACTAATACCCTTGTGATTTGGTTATTGTCCGACTTTTGAACTACTGTTACTGGAGTACCATTTTCTTGAGCCATTTGCTAATTTTAGTAGGTGGAATTGGATACTTGACTGTCCAATTGGAGACAGTTTGCATTTGCTTGTTGAGGGGACCAACCAGGGGCTAACGACTGGGTCCAACTCCGAATGCAAGTTGAGAGACTGGAGACTCGAGTGACCCACATTGACGTCGACTTGCATAACATGGTGCGGAATTTGGCAGTACCCCGCCCGACCCACCCCTGTTTTAACAACTTCAGGGAAGTACCGTTGCCCTTCTCCTTCCTTTTGCTGTTAGTTTATCACATTGAGGGCAATGTGTGATTTAGGTGTGGGGGGGTCAGTTTTGGGTGCTAGTATTTTTATTTTTAGTTTCTAAAGGTTTTTCCTTTATTTTTAGTTTGATATTTATCTCCCTTTTCATTTATTTTCTTTTCCTAGTGGTCAGTCCTTAAATGAATACCAAGTTTTGATGCTGGATTGTTGCCTCTAATTATGCTATTGCTAAGTTTTATTAACAAAAGGGTATTAAATTAATGTGGTTGAGTTCATGAACATCTCTCTAGTGAATATCGGTAATTGCTTGACTTTTTCAGTTTTTGGTTAACTTTTCTAGGCATAGGGAATGATAGTTGGCATTTTTTTATGTGAATTGGTCCAGTTATTAATTTTAGTTCTCCATATTTGGAAATTTGAGGCTGGCTGCTGTTATTTTTGTGTTATTTTTAGTTATTGTGCTGTATGATTGTAAATAAGAGCTGACTGTACTCTGCTAGTAGTTACTACTGAGTAACCGGGGATCTTCACCTAAAGTGTCGATTTTCGCGTCAAAAGGTAGTAGTTGCTATGAGTGCGTGGTCCTGTAGCGATTGGAGCTGAGTAACCGGGCTCCTCCATCTATCAAATGTTGGAGTTCGCGTCAAAAGGCTCTAAGGGCTATAGACTAAGTCTTTTGTTACTAAAAAAAACAAAAAAAACAAAAAAAAAACAAAAAAAAAAAAAAAATAAAATAAAGATTGTGTTAGTATGTGAATAAGTCAGCTTGCCGGTTTGTGATCTTAATGTCGAGATTTTGGTTAATAGCTGGACCATTTGCTGATAAATGTGAGCAACCATTCCTTTTTCTTAGATTAGTTTGCTTTAAATTGGAGGAGTTGGTGGTTGGGAAGCTAACTGGGGGGATGCTTCTTGGATTTTAATTACTAATGCCCGATATATGGTTCTCTCTTGAATATCTTGGCAATTTGGTAGATAGAGCAATGACCATTATCAAATTTTGGTGTCTGTATACTTTCCCCATGCTTGAGGGCAAGCATGATTCAGGTGTGGGGGGAATTGATAGGGTATAATTTGTTAGTAAATTTATTATTGATTTCCCCTTCTATCCCTGACAAATATTGTGTTAATTACTGATATTTACTCATATTTGGTATTTGGAATCAATTTCAGGAATGAAGCAGAAAATTACCAAAAAGGAGGGACTTTGTGAAAAATATGGAGACTTCTAAGGGCTTCAATCCTTGGGCCCTTGAATTGGTGGGGGACCACAAGCTAGTGAAAGGCATTTGGTCATTTGGGCTTCAAAGAAAGCAACGTAGAGAGACTTGGAACAAGAAGTACTTGGGAGGCTTTGTCCACATGTGTGGGGACCACCTAGATAGCTTTTAGTCATCTTTCTTTTGTTGCTTTAAAAGGGGACAACGTACAGAAGCAAAAGATATCTAGGGCTTTAGTTTTAGTTTTTAGTTTAGTTCTAGTTTTCTTTCTTTGGACTGGCCTCTGACACACGCCAGGTATTCGACAATATTCCCCAACGGGGAGATTTTCTCATGAGGCGTGGTTAAGCTTTTCTAGTCAAGGGGACAACTGACGATTTGGTTCGACAATTACTGTGAGATCGAATCTGTTTTAATTATTTTCTTCATTTATTGGTATTTATATGTTTCTTGATTTTAATTGCTATGGCCTTGTGTATGATTGATTAGTGCGCAATAATTAATTATTCATATAGGCTATTTTTGCTAAATAGGGGTAATTGAATCCGTAATTGTTCGTTATCTCTACCTCAGTAGCAACTGGCGTAATTGGGTTTATGTCAGGGGAGCATATGATCTAATTTAAACAAACCCTCGTAGCGTGTTTGTTGGTTAGGATTGGGCCTTTCTAATTATTAATGCAATCTAGAAATTAAATCCTACGGTCGTACCTAGGGTTATTTTTGGGTTGGAGAAATAGCTAACGGTCGTACCTTAGCTATCGAGAAATTAAGGAAGGGTTGGTTGTTTATCGCGTGCATGACAACTATAACTAATCTATTGCTAAATGTTGGAATTATTTCTGCATCAATGATCAGTGCCTGAACCATTTCTGAAGTGTACCCTTGGCTAGAGTTTCTCTTAATTATTTCTTTTAATCAATTATTTTCTGCACTTGATTTATTTAGTTAGCATTTAATCCAAGAACCTCCCATACTCTGGACTCTAGAAGAAACGAATTATCCCCAGTCCCTGTGGATTCGACCCTGCTCGCCGCTATATACAAAATCTGTATTTTTCTTGAGTAGGTAATTATTATTGCACAGGTTCGGCACCTGTCACAAGCCTACGTACAGTTTGTTTTCCTTTCTCACCTTTTGCAATTTCTTTTCTAAAAATCTTTATTAAAATTTAGAATTCAATTATCGAATAAAGACTTTGCAAAGTCTATCAGCTTCGCATTTACATTACAAGCCGATCACAGAGAATTGATAGTCAACGTTCACTGCCTCTAAATGAATTACATGTGGCAAACTCAACAAAATTTAGGTGAAATGTTTTTAAACACTAGCTTAAATTGATTTCTGTCTATAAGAAAAAATACAAATAATTGTACAAACAGTACATCGATTTGTGCATAAAGTACCGATTTTGTATAAAGAAAATGTTTAAGTAGCCTTGAATTGAATTAAACCGATGCTACTTGCTTTAAAAGACAACCAGTGACAACTATTGGTTTCACATCTTGCACATGCTATTCCAAAATGAATTATAAGTTAACAAAACTCATGTTCTCCAGGAATTATTCGATTACCAACTTGTTAATTCATGACTATAACACAAAATAATTTGTAGTTTTAATTAAGATTATTCAATTAGTGAGTAACATATTAATTTTGTTCAACCAGAATATTTCCGGTAGTTTTAATTGAATCGTATTTAATTCAATTGTTGTGATTAATTAGTAAAATCATCTAATGAGAATTAGTAAAAGTGATTTCAACTGCCGTACTCCAACTGGAATGAGACAATAAATGTTGTTTTGGAAGAGGAACAAATTCTCCAGCTTATTCAGGTTATGTAAAGCAGGTGGAATTGGAGCTGGTAAATGGTTAGACCTTTAAAAAAAGATGTTTAGAGGTCAAAAAAGAATGCAATGATAAGTTTCCGAGACTAGCTGGCTTATTGGCTTTGGAATTGAAGCAGTCAAGTGATTTTCGTTCAAGTGGAGGAGTTGAAGATTTCAAAACAAGCCAAATTCAGGCTCGATTTTCGTGGCAACAGATTGAACGTGAAATCGAGATAAATGAGCTTGGATAGGTTACCAATCCGGGGTAATATGCTGCCAAAAAGTTCATTCATGGATGGATCAACGTATTCAATATTTAGCAATGATGAAAATGAGAAGTCATAGAGTGTAGTGCTGATATTAGAATTTTTGAGGTTCAATCTATTGACACTTGACACATCTATCATTATTGCATGAAACACCAGCACTTGGTTTTGGTTAGCCATGTGTTCCATGAAATAAAGAGGGAATTATTCTGGTTGGCAAAATTGAGTCTCCATTTTAATAGGGCAGTAGCCACATTTTTTTTTCGTAAGTGGGAGGTCTTCAAAATAGAATTTTCTACTTATAATTTCTTCTATCTTACCATCCAATCCAACCTTCCCTCACCGCTTTATTTACTTGAATGAACTAAGAAATGATATATTGAATTTTACTTACAATGACTGATATAGAAGTGGATGCAATAAAGATGAATAACATAGTTTTATTTTATCACCCAACCCAACCCAACCCTTTCCGTCACTTTATGTACTTGAATAAACTAAGAAATGATATATTGAATTTTATTGACAATCACTAATATATAAGTGGATGCAATAAAGATGAGTAACATAGAAGTGGATGCAATAAGGATGATATGCAAGCACATGACTGTGCGTGAGTTTTTCCTTTCTGGCTTATAGAATATGCATCTTGTGTTATTGGAATATCTTTTTGGGTTAGGATAGTAGAACCATAGTGGAATTGACTGTGGTGGTCGTTACTCTAGTAGTAGAACAAAGAGCTTTCTATTGCTCTTCTTGTTTTTCTTTGTTGCTTACAGCCTGTGATACTAGTAATAAACGTGGACTTGGCGACAATGAAGTGCTTTTATTTTTATCTTTATTTTTTTTTTATGACAGAAAGATTTCAAATTTAGAATCTTTTGTTTACAATTCTTCACTCTTCCCCACCATCCATCTTAGCCTTCCCCCAATAATAGTGCAACTCTGCTCCTTAAAAAACTGTTGTGGTCATAGTTTTGGTGGGAGAGAAAGAAGCGAAAGAGTTTTTCTTTTCTTTTTTGTTCAAACTTTTAATATAAAGTTCCATAATGGTATATTGGATATTCATCTAATATCTTTTGTTGACACAAGCAAACTGGATTTATTAGTGACCAAATACATGGAAATAAGGGGTGAAGGTGTAATTTTTTGAAATTAGAAATCCATTTGTCCCCCGAATTGGAATGAAAGTGAAATCAATAGAGTTTAAATCAGGCCTGCAATTTGTCTTCCTTTCTCACCATTGTGTTTCTTTTCTTTCATGAAGTTTCAGAATTCAAGTGTTGAGTATAAAGAATTTGTGAAGTCAATCAAAAGTAGAATTCAAGAATTGCAAGCTCTGTGGTGCTTTCAGACATTTTGCTCTCTCTATGTTTGGCATTTACTTTGAAAGCTATTCCGATTTTTGAGTTGAAAACCCCACTTCTTTTTGTTTTTCTTGGTAAAACAAGAAATATTAATTGAATTAAACATCATCCGGTACAAAACGCGGAATGGATGCTTCTAAGAAATCTGCTTCAAGTAAGGAAGCTGCATCTGATGGCATTACATTCAATAACAAAAAGTCTTCTTGTTGGTCCCTTCCTTTTCTTGGTAGCTAATCAGCACAGAAGGACGTGCAATCAGCATGTTGAATAAGCTCAATTGCAATTTTTACATTTTGGAAAAACCACTTCAGCCGGATCAAATTCCACTTCTCTTTTCCCTTGAGTCAATTGACTACTCCACTTGACGTCCATATTTTACGTTGATAGTGGAATACACAAAAGAGCACCTACTCAAAAATTCTCAGTCAGTCAGCCGCCTTCCCTAGTGGTACTCACTTTAGCAGCGTGTAAAACACTAAGAATTCATGTTGACATTCAAACTAGGTTAAATTATTGTAATTAGCTGTGTGAATGAAATGCTGATATCCTATTTAGTGGTTAAAGTTGGGGTTCTAGAAATTAGAAGTTTTAAGTTTAAACTCTAATTCACCTTCCTTGCTTCTTAAATCTATAATGCCGTTTTATAAAGAGCAAATTCCACTTTACCCCCCTGTGATTTAGCCTTTTTTTACATAACCCTCCTATGGTTTCAAAAGCTATATATAACTCCCTTATGATTTGGATTAAAGTGTCAAAGTGACGGGAATGATCATTCGTAACGGCGTCACCCAAAATGCCAAAATTACCCTTATATAAAGTTGAAAATTATGTATTAACCAAGGGGGGTTATGTGTATATTTTGAAAATCATAAGGGAGTTATATGGTAAAGTATTAAATTATAAGGAGGTTATATGGTAAAATATAAAAATCATATAGGGTTAATGTATTTATAAGGGTAATTTCGATATTTTTAGAAGTTACATTACGAGTGACTATTTCCGTCACTTTGACACTTTAATCTAAACCATGAGAGGGTTATGTATAGCTTTTGAAACTATAAGGGGTTATGTAAAAAAGGGTAAACCACAGGGGAGTAAAATGTAATTTGCCCTTTTATAAATGAACACAAATTGATTGGATTTAGATGGATAATGCAAAACCATTATCTATCCTTTGACCATTTACTTTCCCTTCTACTTGTATATGTACCTCTCCAATAGTGAGTTCATTCATTGCTGCCGCTGACACTTCCGATAATCAATTTTTGGAAAAATTCTGGCATGGCGACCCGCTGTTTGGCATAATTATATGAGGGAGGAGGCCAACCAGGTCCAATATTCCAAGTCACTTAGTTCAACCCAGCCAACGAAACCAAAAAAAAAAAGAAAAAAAGAAAAAATTACCTCTAAAATCTCTATTTGGGGTGGAATTAGGTAGAGGTGTGCAAAAATTAGTAAATCCGAGAAATTCAATCCACAGCTAAGACAAAATAATCGAGATGTCTTATCTTGTTCGACAAAATTTGCTAACTCATATGCAACTCTATTGGCTTCCTTAATAATCTAATCCGTAGCTAAGACAATCAACCTTGTCAAAGATATTTCTATATCTATGTCGCAGAGACGCTCTGCATCATTCATCATTCTTCAGTAGATATTTGTTCGAGTGCATTAATCATAATGTGATGTGAATTTTGTCCTTAAATCTATTTGGCAAAACATGTAGCAGTGTGCAGTTCGCATGCACGGAACCGGATCCGTTAAAACAGGATATCTGCTCAAGCAGATTGAGCAGATACCCTCTCTTATACATGAATATAAATCATATGAATGCAGATTGGATCAGTGGCTTAGATATCTCATCTGCTTGCACCCCTTGAATTAGACGCCATCTTCCATACGTTCTTTCTTTTCTTTAATTTTTTTTTTGTTTCTAATTAGATTTATATGGATGACAAGATAATTTATTCAAATCCATCAACTTAACATAGGCATCAATTTTATATGGATATAACCAGCTATGTTATGTTATGTTAATTTCAAAGCATCACTATGGTGAGTTCACTATCTTGTCTGCATGGCATGATGCAGCCTTTTCAGCAAAATCTGATGCACAAACTTTGGAAGGAAGTGTTGGCGCTAGTGTATGTAGTACTAAAATAAACATGAAAAAAACCTCTCTTATGAAATTTGGAAGCATGATTGCTTTTGCTCTATCTCAGCTGAGATGGGCCAATTGGTTAATTTGTTTACTTCTATGAACTGCAAAATGAGACATTGATGGATCCTCCCTTTAAATACAGGACTTCGGAGGTCTTCTTTCCTTATGAACGCACACGTTGAAACTTAATATTTTGCCGTTAATTGGACTCTTATATTCTCTTGACCTGATAGATACTGTGCCAATTGTAATGCTGATAAAAGCAGTCCATTTCTCCTTCCTGCATCGAAACGAAGGCAAAATCAAAAGAGTTCAATTCAAGCCTACGTACGGTTTGTTTTCCTTTCTCACCTTTTGCAATTTCTTTTCTAAAAATTTTTATTAAAATTTAGAATTCAATTATCGAATAAAGACTTTGCAAAGTCTATCAGTGGCATTTACATTACAAACCGATCACAGAGAATTGATAGTCAACGTTCGCTGCCTCTAAATGAATTCCATGTGGCAAACTCAACAACATTTTAGTGAAATGTATTTAAACACTAGCTTAAATTGATTTCTGTCTATAAGAAAAAATATAAATAATTGTGATAGGTTGCAATTTTATCATTTATTTTATTATTAATTTCTCATATTACCTGACCCGATGTGGATTAATTGTTGGATTCTACTCACTTTTAGTATTTTGCATTTATTTCAGGGAGTAGAACAAAAATATGATAACAAGTGCCAATTTAACAAGAAAGGAGTCCAAGTTACAAAACTTATTCCAGGGGCATTGCTGGCAAAGAAAAACTTTTGCCCATTTTAGTAATTGCCGAAGGAGAGGACGGCTAAAATATTATTTTCCTTGGCCGCCGCACAGCAGAGAGCGGGGGATAGAAATTAGAATGAAACGCAGAGAACTAGCGGACTACTTGGAAGCTTAGTTGTTGACTTTTCTTTGGGAGCTTTTCCTTCTTCGTATAAGGGACCTCTAGCTTAGTTTTTTCTTTTTGGACTTTTCCTTCTTAGCTTTTGGCAGTGGAGTTCTCCTACGCATGTCAGGAACCTTATGAAGAATTGAATCATTCTCTGTAGTTGCTGGTTTTTCCTTATTCAATCGATCAAATTGAATTCTCACGAACAAGGCTAAGGGCCGCTACTGTTGCTTCAATTTCCTGTGGGCTTCGTTCATCAAAGATAAACTAATTTCATCACTCTAGTCAAGGAACAACGGAGGCTTTGGTTCACCTAAAAAAATTGTGAGATTAATTTAATTTTATCTTTTTCTCTTATTTATTAGTATTCGTATATTCTTTGATTGCAACACTTATGATTATTTAATTAATTGATTGTCTTAGATCCGGATAATTAGTTAATTTGATAATCTATTGTCAATTAGGGCATTTAAATCCATAATTGTTTATTTGCCTTGAAATAGTGACAACTGGCACGATTAGATTTGTATCAGGGAGATATGCGGGCTAATCTGAAATAACCCTGGTTGTGCGTTATTTGATTAGAATAGGACTTCTCTAATACGTAAGGCAATTGGAGAATTAAATCTTATGGACGTACCTAAGATTATTTCTCAATTAGAGTAGTGATTAATGGGCGTATCTTAATCACCGACACAGTAAAGAGAAGTTGATTGTCATCGCTTGTTTGACAGTTATAACCTATTTATTAATAAATAATTGGAATTGCTTGTGCATCGATGATCAATTAGGTGAACCATTGATGAAGTTATTTCTTGGCTAAGCATTTAATTATTATTGTCTTGATTTTAGTGAATTGTCATTTAATTTTTAGTTGGCTACTTTATTTTTAGTTAAATTGTTTTAATTGTCATCCTCTATACAAAAACACCCCCTGGGTTATTTTGGATTTCTAAAGAGACAAATACACCCAATTCCTGAGAATACGACTCTACTTGCCCTATTTATAAATTAATAATTATTTGTGTAAAAGTCATCCCATTCGGATATATCGGATCAAGCAAACTCTTCGAAAACATGGTGAATCAAGTAACCCATTGCACACCTAGAGTCCCTACTCCAATACTTGGAATCAGATTTTGGCTATTTTAATTCGCAATTAGCTTTATTTTTATTATTGCATAGATTTCGACAACCTGTCAATTTTTTGCACCGTTACTGAGAACTGGTGTTAGTTATTTGTTTCTTTTTTAGCTCATCTTTGTTCTAATTTTTTGGTACTTTTTGAATGTATGTCTCGTTCTTCTCGTACAGGTGAATTAATTTTCGACCTCGAGGTAGAGAAGACTGCGTGTAGAACAAGAAAAGAAACCAAACAACTCAGAGAAGAGCACTCCAGTGCTGCATCTCATAGACCTGAGCCAGAAGTTGAACCAACAGATTCGTTTGGTGACACTTCGAGTGATTCGGATCAAGAAAAAGTCACTATGGCTAATGCACGAACATTAAGAGAATTGGCTGCTCCTGATTTAAATCAGTAGCCTTTATGCATTACTTTCCCGAGTTTGAGTGATAGCACTTCATTTGAATTAAAATCTGGGCAAATTCATCTTTTGCCATCATTCCATAATTTACCAAGTGAGGAGCCTTACAAGTACCTGCAAAAGTTTGGTGTCATGTGTAACAGTATGAAACCCCCGGAAATCACAGGAAAGCAAATAAAAATGTGGGTATTCCCCTTCTCCTTGAAGGACTCTACAAAAGACTGGCTATACTACTTACCACCAGGTAGTATCACCACGTGGGACCAGCTGAAGAAAAAGTTCTTAGACAAGTATTTTCCCGCATCTCGAGTTGCAAGTCTAAGAAAGGAGATCTGTGGTATCAAGCAGCACCCAAGGGAGTCGCTTTATGATTACTGAGAGCGATTCAAGAAGTTGTTCATCAAGTGCCCTCAGCACCAAATAAGTGAGCAACTGTTCATCCAATAGTTTTATGAGAGGTTACTTTTCAGAGACAAAAGCATAATTGATGCTGCAAGTGGAGAAACATTGGTGAACAAAACTCCTCGGGAAGCATGGGAGCTAATTGAACGAATGGCTGAGAATTCGTAGCAATTTGGTACGAGAGAAGATGTCCCGATACGCAAGGTGAATGAGGTAGAGACATCGTCTATCCAGCAGTAGTTGACTGAGTTGACTTTTTTTGTTAGGCAACTGGCTGTAGGAAATGCATCTCAGCCCAAAGTGTGTAGGATTTGCACTGGTATGGGTCATTCTAGGGAGATGTGCCCACTGATTCAAGAGAAAAGTGCGGAGCAAGTGAACATGGCAGGTCACGCGCCCGCGCTAAGAAAGCCCTATGACCCGTACTCGAATACGTATAATCCCTGCTGGAGAGATCACCCCAACTTTAACTATGGAGAATATAGGCAGCCCAATTTTACACCAAATAGGCAGCAAGGGTACCAACAACAGTACCAACCTTGTCCGCCACTACCCCCTTCAAACTCAAGTCTGTCTATGGAAGAGATGATGAAACAATTAATTGTTAATCAACAAAAAACGGATTCTGACCTACAAAGTATGAGGAATCAACTGGACCAGATACAAGAAATGCAAAGTCAGATGAGTCAGATGATAGTGGCAATCAACCGCCTAGAATCCCAAGTTTATGGAAAATTGTCGTCTCAACCTGAATTGAACCTGAAGAATGTAAGTGCAATAATCTTAAGGAGCGGGAAGGAAATTCAGGAGCCCGGACTTATGACTCCAAAGGACAAGGACGAAGAGAAGATTGAGAAAGAGCTTAAGGCAGAGAACATAAGCAGCAAAAATCCAGTGGTACTCCCTGACCCGATCAAAGACGTTAAAACTAATCCCCCTCCATTTCCTAGCAGTTTGGAGAAACCGAAAAAGCAAGACAAGGAGAAAGAGATCTTGGAGGTGTTTCGCAAGGTAGAGATCAATATCCCCCGACTAGACGCAATCAAACAAGTGCCAAAGTATGCAAAATTTTTGAGAGATTTATGCGTCAACCGAAGAAGGCGAAGGGAGATAAAAGGGTTATCGTGGGGAAGAATGTGTCAGCGGTTCTACAAAAGAAACTCCTACCGAAGTGTGGGGATCCAGGTATGTTCACTATCCCCTGTAGAGTAGGCAACACTTTGATTAGGAAGGTCATGTTGGACTTAGGATCATCGATTAATGTAATGTCTAAATCTATCTATGCTTCTCTGAGTTTAGGTCTATTAAAAGAAATTGGGATAATAATTCAGTTAGCTGACCGAACCAATGCATACCCTAATGGGTTGATTGAGGATGTGTTGGTCAAAATTAATGATTTGATATTTCCAACTGACTTTTATGTATTTGACATGGATGATGATCATTCCCCTAACCCCTCACCTTTGCTACTAGGTAGACCCTTTTTTAGCACAGCACAGATAAAAATTGATGTTAATGAGGGTATCTTGTCCATAGAATTTGATGAATAAATAGTCTACTTTAATATTTTTGATACAATGGAATATCTTGTAAACTCTCACTCTGTATTTGCTATTCATGCTATTAATTCCTTTGTGCAAGAATTTTCTGAGTTCGCTTGTAGGGATAAATTCAAAGTTGCTACGAGCAAGTGTCAGGGGATGAAAGCAATTTATGAAATAAAAATGAATAAAAAATTAAGAAAGAAGACTGCATTCAATGGTTATTTGGATCTCGGAGAATGGCCACCGATTACAAGAAAAATTGAATTACATCCAGATTGAAGAGTAGTGTTTAATGTCTAGTTAAAGGCATTAAAGAGAGGCGTTCATTGGGAGGCAATCCAATTTCTTTTAGTTGTTTGTTCGATTTGTTTGACTGCTTAAATATGTTTTCCTTGAGTTTGATTAATTTCGGGTTTCAATTTTCGTTTTGATGATTCGTAGGTGTCTCTCTGACATGACGCGTCCGCATCAAGTCGTATGGAGAGCTCATGGTCAAAAGGGTTCTTGCCTTTTTTAGATGCCTGCGTCAAGTCGTATGGAGAGCTCATGGTCAAAAGGGTTCCTACCCTCTTGACGTGCTCACGTCACGTTCGCGGGAAATGTAAGTATTCAAAACTCGAAAACAGTTTTCAATTTCCTGTTACTCTCTAATTTTAAATTTTGAAAATAAGTTTTGTCCATAATAATAATATTCAAAAAAAATAAAAAAATTAAATTAAATAAAAAACTTTTTAAAAAATTTTAATTGCAAAAAAAAGAAGACTTTTCGTTTAGTTATAACTTTTGATTTTCAAAATTAGAATTTAAAAAAAATCAAAAAATGAAAAAAAAAAAAAAAAACTATTTTGCTTTTGTTTTTCTCTTTTCTTTTCATTCTTTTCTTTTCTTCCTTTTCTTTCTTTCTTTCTTTTCTTTTTCTTTCTTTCTTCCTTCTTCTTTCTTCCTCTTTTCTTTCTTTCTTCTCTCCTGTTTCTTCTTCTCTTTCGGCCGAGCACCCCTCATGCCCGCTGCCATCTCTTCCACCTCGCTTGCATGCCGCCGTCCTCTCCTGTCCGCAGCCATCCACTACCGTCTTCCTCTCTTCACTACCACGCTTCTCTCTCTCACCATTTGTCTCTCTCTCTCTCTCTCTCTCTCTCTCTCTCTCTCTCTCGTCGATCCACCCCATCGCCACCCGCGAGCTCCTGTCTGCCGCGAACCAGCCGCTGTAGTCCAACCTGCCGCCAGCCCGAGCGCGCGACCAGCGTACACCACCTGGCGCGCGACCCTCCTCCAGCTCGCCCTCTGTCTCTCTCTTCTCGATCCAGCCGCCAGCTCCAATCTCTCTCACTCTCTCACCGACGCCTCCCACAGTAACTCGCGCGGCCACTTCGCACGCCACCAAGCCTGCCGTCGCTGCTCACTCACCATCCACGTCGCTTAACCGTCACTTCCAGCCGCTCCATCATCGTGCTTCGAAAACGCACTTGAATTTGGCAGCCCTCATCTATCGTGCAGGTCTTACGCCTCACTTTGGTTATCACCCACCACTTTGACCCGATTTCAGGGAAGTTTTGTTGCCCTTTCTCCTACTTTTGATGTTTATTTGCTACATTGAGGGTAATGTATCGTTTAGGTGTGGGGGGGATCAGTTGTGGTTCTAGTTTTTAGTAGTTTTTAGTTTTTAGGTGTTTTTCCTTTATTTCTAGTTTGTTATTTGTCTATCTTTTGTTCAGTTTCTTTCTTTCTTTTTAGTGATTAGCTCTCATGTGAATGCCAAAGTTTGATATTGGGTTGTTGACTCTAATTCTATTATTGCCAAGTTTTAATAATAAAAGTGTATCAAATTAATGTGGTTGAGTCTAGAACATCTCTTTGGTGAATATTAGTGATTGCTTGACTTTTTTGAGATCTTGGTTAACTTTTCTAGGCATAGGGAATAATTGTTGGCATTTTCATGTGAATTGGTCCAATATTAACTGTAATTCTCCATGTTTGGCAATAATGAGGCTAGCTGCTCCTATTTTTGTTTTTAGTGGTGTTATTCTGCATTATTGTGTTATTTGGCTGTAAATAAACTTGACTGTACTCCGCTATTAGTTACTACTGAGTAATCGAGGATTTTCATCTAAAAGTATCGATTTTTGAGTCAAAAAGTAGTAATTTCTATGAGTACGTGGTCGTATAGCGATAAGAACTGAGTAACCGGGCTCCTTCATCTGAAAAATATTGGAGTTCGCGTCAAAAGGCTCTAATAGCTAGAGACTAAGCCTTTGTGCTATCTTAAAAAAAAAAAGAAAAAAGAAACAAAGGAAAAAATAAATAATAAAAAACGTGAAAAAAAACATAGGTTGTTTTAGTGTGTGATAGAAGTCAGCTTGCCAATTTATGGATTTAATGTTGAGATTTTGGTTAATATTTGGACCATTTGCTGATAAATGTTGTGCATCATTCCTTTTTCTTAGATTAGTTAACTTGAAATTGAAAGAGTTTGTGGTTTAGAAGCTAACCGAGGTGATGTTTCTCGAATTTTGATCACTGATATTTGATATATGATTTTCTCTTGGTATTTTGGCAATATGGTAGATGGAGCAATGATCATGGTCAAATATTAGTGCTTGTTTGCTGTTCTCATGCTTGAGAGTAAGCATGGTTTAAGTGTGGGGGGGATTGGTAGGTTGCAATTTTATCATTTATTTTATTATTAATTTTCCCTATTACCTGATCCGATGTGGATTAATTGTTGAATTCTACTCACTTTTAGTATTTTGCATTTATTTCAGGGAGTAGAACAAAAATATGATAACAAATGTCAATTTGACAGGAAAGGAGTCTAAGTGACAGAGCTTATTCCAGAGACATTGCTGGCAAAGAAAATTTTTTGCCCATTTTAGTAATTGCTGGAGGGGAAAGGACGGCTAAAATATTATTTTCCTTGGCCGCCGCACAGCAGAGAGCGGGGGATAGAGATTAGAATGAAACGCAGAGAACTGGCGGACTACTTGGAAGCTTAGTTGTTGATTTTTCTTTGGGAGCTTTTCCTTCTTCGTATAAGGGACCTCTAGCTTAGCTTTTTCTTTTTGGACTTTTCCTTCTTAGCTTTTGGTAGTGGACTACTACTCCGCATGTCAGGAATCTTATGAAGAATTGAATCATTCTTTGTAGTTGCTGGTTTTTCCTTATTCAATCGATCAAATTGAATTCTCACGAACAAGGCTAATGGCCGCTACTGTTGCTTCAATTTCCTGTGGGCTTCGTTCATCAAGGATGAACTAATTTTATCACTCTAGTCAAGGAACAATAGAGGCTTTGGTTCGCCAAAAAAAATTGTGAGATCGATTTAATTTTATCTTTTTCTCTTATTTATTGGTATTCGCATATTCTTTGATTACAGCACTTATGATTATTTAATTAATTGATTATCTTAGATCCGGATAATTAGTTAATTTGGTAATCTATTGTCAATTAGGGCATTTAAATCCATAATTGTTTATTTGCCTTGAAATAGTGACAACTGACACAATTAGATTTGTGTCAGGGGGATACGCGAGCTAATATGAAATAACCCTGGTAGTGCGTTATTTGGTTAGAATAGGGCTCCTCTAATATGTAAGGCAATTAGGGAATTAAATCTTATGGACGTACCTGAGATTATTTCTCAATTAGAGTAGTGATTAATGGGCGTACCTTAATCACCGACACAGTAAGGAGGGGTTGACTGTCATCGCTTGTCTGACAGTTATAACCTATTTATTAATAAATAATTGGAATTGCTTGTGCATCGATAATCAATTAGGTGAACCATTGCTGAAATTATTTCTTGGCTAGACATTTAATTATTATTGCCTTGATTTTAGTGAATTGTCATTTAATTTTTAGTTGGCTACTTTATTTTTAGTTGAATTGTTTTAATTGTCATCCTCTATACAAAAACACCCCCTATGTTACTTTGGATTTCTAAAGAGACAAATACACCCAGTTCCTGAGGATACGACCCTACTTGTCCTGTTTACAAATTAATAATTATTTATGTAGTAGTCATCCCATTCGGGTATATCGGATCAAGCAAACTCTTCGAGAACAGGGTGAATCAAGTAACCCATTGCACACCTAGAGTCCCTGCTCCAGTACTTGGAATCGGGTTTTGGCTATTTTATTTGGGAATTAGGTTTATTTTTATTATTACACAGGCTTCGACAACTTGTCAAATTGCACAAACAGTACATCGATTTGTGCATAAAATACCGATTTTGTATAAAGAAAATGTTTAAGTAGCCTTGAATTGAATTAAACCGATGCTACTTGCTTTAAAAGACAACCAGTGACAACTATTGGTTTCATTTCTTGCACATGCTATTCCAAAATGAATTATAAGTTAACAAAACTCATGTTCTCCGGGAATTATTCGATTACCAACTTGTTAATTCATGACTATAACAAAAAATAATTTGTAGTTTTAATTAAGATTATTCAATTAGCGAGTAACATATTAATTTTGTTCAACCAGAATATTTCCGGTAGAATCGTATTTAATTCAATTGTTGTGATTAATTAGTAAAATCATCTAATGAGAATTAGTAAAAGTGATTTCAACTGCCGTATTCCAACTGGAATGAGACAATAAATGTTGTTTTGGAAGAGGAACAAATTCTCCAGCTTATTCAGGTTATGTAAAGTAGGTGGAATTGGAGCTGGTAAATGGTTAGACCTAAAAAAATGTTTAGAGGTCAAAAAAGAATGCAATGATAAGTTTCCGAGACTAGCTGGCTTATTGGCTTTGGAATTGAATCAGTCAAGTGATTTTCGTTCAAGTGGAGGACTTGAAGATTTCAAAACAAGCCAAATTCAGGCTCGATATTCGTGGCAACAGATTGAACGTGAAATCTTACCAATCCGGGGTAATATGCTGCCAAAAAGCTCATTCATGGATGGATCAACGTATTCAATATTTAGCAATGATGAAAATGAGAAGTCATAGAGTGTAGTGCTGATATTAGAATTTTTGAGGTCCAATCTATTGACACTTGACACATCTATCATTATTGAATGAAACACCAGCACCTGGTTTTGGTTAGCCATTTTTCCATGATATAAAGAGGGAATTATTCTGGTTGGCAAAACTGACTTTCCATTTTAAGAGGGCAGCAGCCATATTGTTTTACGTAAGTGGGAGATCTTCAAAAACAGAATCTTCTACTTATAATTTCTTTTATCTTACCATCCAATCCAACCTTTCTGTCACTTTATTTACTTGAATAAACTAAGAAATGATATATTGAATTTTATTAACAATGACTAATATATAAGTGGATGCAATAAAGATGAGTAACATAGAAGTGGATGTAATAAGGATGATATGCAAGCACATCACTGTGCGTGAGTTTTTCCTTTCTGGCTTATAGAATATGCATTTTGTGTTGTTGGAATATCTTTTTGGGTTACGATAGTAGAACCATAGTGGAATTGACTGTGGTGGTCGTTACTCTAGTAGTAGAACAAAGAGCTTTCTATTGGTCTTCTTGTTTTTCTTTTTTGCTTACAGCCTGTGATTCCATTAATGAACGTGGACTTGGCGACAATGGTGTGCTTTTATTATTATTTTTTTTTTTGGTAACAGAAAGATTTTAAATCTAGAATCTCTTGCTTACAATTCTCCCCCCTACCATCTATCTTAACCCTCCCCCAACAATAGTGCAACTCTGCTCCTTAAAAAACTGTTGTGGTCATAGTTTTGGTGGGAGAGAAAGAAGCGAAAGAGTTTTTCTTTTCTTTTTTGTTTGAACTTTTAGTATAAAGGTTCATAATGGTATATTGGATATTCATCTAATATCTATTTGTTGACATAAGCAAACCGGATTTATTAGTGATCAAATACATGGAAATAAGGGGTGAAGGTGTAATTTTTTGAAATTAGAAATCTATTTTTCCACGGAATTGGAACGAAAGTGAAATCGATAGAGTTTAATTCCGGCCTACAATTTGTCTTCCTTTCTCTCCATTGTGTTTCTTTTCTAAACAAGTTTCATGAAGTTTCAGAATTCAAGTGTTGAGTATAACGACTTTGTGAAGTCAATCAAAAGTAGCATTCAAGAATTGCAAGCTCTGCCGTGCTTTCAGACATTTTGCTCTCTCTATGTTTGGCATTTACTTTGAAAGCTATTCCAATTTTGACAAAATCAACTCTAACACAGAATCAAATCGGTGTTATGACTAATTTACGATTTAATCTATCGAACCAATTGATCTGATCCGATTTTCAAAATACTGCTTTCATGTCTTCACAAGAAACGACCCAAGAATCCCTTCCAAAATTCCTGAGGCATTTATTAGGCAGAATAGTCAAAATGGACCATTTCTGGTCCTCTAATGATTTGATTGATAGAAGACCACATATTTGAGAAAATTCTAACATATTTATTCATGAAATTCCTGTAGCTGATGTGAAAACAAAAAGCATTAAAATAGTGTATTTTCTAAAGTTTCTTGTAATCCGGTCAGTACCCTCCACGCGTTAAATTTGATTCACTGGAGTTGGCCGGGAGCTCGATCACCATTACCGTAGATTCTTGGAGGTGTTAGAGTGAATTCGGATGGGTTGGAGTTCGGCTTGTCAATTATTACTCTGTAATATAATAGCCATATTGACCCAATTTTCAAAGTCCTGTGAAGAGGTGAATTCTGTACTGCTGGAGTAAACCTTCTGAGTACTCTGGGTGGTCCACTGGGACGAGGTCACCTGCTTAAGTTGCTAGAGGGGCTGAATCCCCCGGTAGAACTCCGAAGCTTAAGTCAGTTCGGGAATGAGAGAATATGTGAATTGAAGAGAGTATCAGTATGTCTTTACCAGATAATTGGTCATCATCCCCATCTTAATGGATACACTGGGTATTTATAGGGGATTTGTTGGGAAGAGGGACTGACGGCACAGGTCCCTAAAGATCTGAGATGGTCAGTGCATCTGGTGGATTTGACTGCTCTTTACGAAAAAGGTTTGATGGGACATTTGCCAGTCTCAGACGGCGTGTGTCAGAGTAGCTGTCCATCAGATGTCAGGCGTATCAAGTGTCAGTTCTCATCTGTCGTAAGCGTCCATCAATCAGGTGTCACCTCGGCTAATGACCTGAAGACTCAATCCGAGGTGATACACAGGCTTTGACGTCCTCGATGAGCAAGGTGCCGAGGTGGGACCTCGGGAGGAATCAGAGTACGAGACTCGGTTTATCTGAGCCGAAATGACCATCCTCACTAAGCCCCCCAAGCTTCGAGAAGGGCGAGGTCGTGGTTTCCCGAGGTTGTTCCTTCCCGAGGCTGATGAGCGTGTAAACACGCAACAGTAAGGGCACGTCATCTATATGGATGGGACTAATAGAAAGGTGAAACGATGGCTGTCAGTTTTGACGTCGGATCCGTAAAATCAGCCGTCAGATGAACAGCATCTTCATTAATGAGGAGAGAGAGTGGGCGCTCTAGGGAATCCCAAAGGTGCCGTCTCTTCGGTTTCCCCCAATTGCCTATAAATAGGGGCCCTTTTTACCGTTTCATTTTTCAGCAAAAATTGTAAATCACCTCAGAGCTCTGTTCCTGCGCTTCTTCACTTCGGCAATTTTCCAAACAGCTTCTTCAAAGTAAGTCCACTTCATTCTTCTTCGTAGTAATGGCCAGAACGGCCCGCACACACAAGGAAACGGTGAGGCCTGACTTTACCGAGGCAGAGAGGCCTGACCCCACCGAGGAGAGAACTGCTGACGTCGGGGATGGGGGTGCCGAGGCGTCTCACCAAGCCGGGGCAGTTCAAGGGCAACAGGATGCCGAGGCGGAGCAGCAAGAGGAAATCGAGGTCGAACCCGAGATCCTGTATAATGATGACCTCGGTAATGAGGTCCCTAAGGACGCAGGCGTACAAGAACCATCCACTCCTCCAAACGTGTCGACGCTCAACTACGGACAGATGCCTGCCTTCCGCAGTATCATGGGGCGAGACTCTGTCGCCGAGGTGGTCCGCAGGTATCCCTGGAGGAAGGACTACAACATTTATATACCTGAGCCACACCAGTCCGCCGCGTTGCCTCCGAAAGGGAGAGTGGCAATCTACGTAGAACAACTGGAGGCCGGGCTCAGGGTGCCCACGACAAGATTCCTCCGAGACTGCCTGAGGTACTGGGGAGTGAGAATCACTCAGCTCACCCCAAATGCCATTCGCGTCCTCGTCGGCTTCCAGCTGCTTTGCCGACATCAAGAGATAGAGCCCACTGTCAACCTCTTCCGCCGTTGCTACTCGCTCAAAAACAGCGGGAATGAAAAGGGCTGGTTCTACTTCGGGAACAAAGTTCCCAAACTAGTAGTGGACGCTCCGAGCTCAATAAAGGAGTGGAAAAGAAATTTCTTTTTTGTCCCGGCCGAGGACTTCCCCAGGGGGTTCTGGTGGAGGCCTCCCACCCCGATTAAAGAGACGTCTCCAGGCAAATTGGAAGAGCGCAACCTCCAAAAGTTAACGGGGTCGGGCCTCAGAATTAACTGCTGGGATTTTCCCGAAGTGGTACTCGTGAAAGGCGGCCTCAGCCGAGCCTTGATCAGCTCGAATCACCCCGTCCTCCTTTCGACTAGGCTGAAAAGACCTTGTACTTTTCCATTTCCCTTCTTTATGTATTCATGTTGAGTTCTAACTAACTCTCTCTCACTTGCTGCAGTGACAAAGATTTCCGACCTGATAACCTCGGGAGATGTCGAGGTAGCAAAGAGGGCACCCAAGAAGCGTAAGGATGCGGTTGAGCCCTCTACCAGGCCAAGTAAGAAGACCACCACGGCGACGCAGAAGTCCACCGCGGCAATGAGCAGCCGCGAGCCTGCCGTGATGATTGTAGGTTAAGGCTCACACACCTCGGCCACGCCTGGGAAGTCCAAGGCCTCTGCCATCCCGGTAGGGATTCCTATCCGAGGTGTGACGATAGCCAATCCACCTCGAGGTCAAGGCGTGACCGTGATCCCGGAGAAACCTGTCACGGGGTCATCACTGTTCAACCTCCATCACGTACCCTCGAAGGAGGCCGGGGATGACAAGAGGCACCCCGGGGCGCACTGGTGCCGGAGTGGGACATCAATGTCAACGACCGCTGTAAAAATCCCTTGGTCGCGCACGAGCTTCTGGTGCACTCCGTGCTGCCTAGGGATAATACCTATGCGAGGAAACTCACTCCTGCCGAGCTGATGCAGAGCGCCTCGGTCTCCTGGGCCTCTACCTCGGCTTTCTTTGCCGAGATGCTCCAGCGTTATGGGCATTTCATGCAGACTTACAAGCCACCCGCCGAGCTTCAGAAAAGGATCACCGATCTGGAAAAGAAGCTGAGGGCCACTGAGCTGGAGCGAGACAAGGCCGAGAAGGGAAGGAAGAAGGCCGAAGTCGCCAACAACTCCCTGATCACTGCCCTTGATGAAGAGAAAGGGAGAAGGGCCCAGGAAGAGCAGTCGAACAAAGAGGCCATGGACAAAGCCGAGGTCACTGCTGTGGAGGCCTTCCGGAAGTCGGAGTCCTTCACTCGCGACCTCGGCGAACTCACACGCCCATCCTTTATGCTTGGCTACACTTCGGCTGTCAATGATGCAATGCCTTTCATTTCTTCTGAGCAGCTGGAGTCCCTTCAAAGCGCTTCTCACTACAATGAAGATGTCAAGGAGCTGTGCGACCGTATGGCCGAGGGCATCCAGGCCAGGAGAGACCTAGCCGAGGTTCGAGCTGAATTCAACAAGTGGCTCCAGGAGTTTGAACTAGATGGTGAGGGCAGTGAAGGGAGTCAATCCGGCAGCGGGGCTGAAGGGCAACAGGATGCCGAGGCAGGTGGAGAAACCATAGGGGAGCAAGGCTCCGGGGCAGGGAATGCTTAGAGGCATCCCTTTTTTGTTTTTGTAGGCCGAGGTCATAGATGACCTCACAGGGAATGCTTAGAAGCACCCCTTTTTTGTACTTGTAGGCGTGACCTCGGTCTTCTACTTCAATTCAATGGACTTCCATGTTTTTGCAATCTTCTTACTTCAGTTCGGTTTTATTTTCTTTACTGCTGCTTTGTCCCCTTATTTTTCACTTATAACGAAACAAGAAGAAGTGAAAAATAACTCAAGACTTAAAATTAAAAAACACGTACCCCTCAAGGGCAATACAGTTTAAGATTTTCGGCATGCCAAGTTCGAGGCACCCGAGACCCATCTCGGTACGCTAATTTACAGTATCCATTTTGGCTGGACTCGACAACGCGATAGGGTCCCTCCCACTTAGGATTCAGTTTGCCCTGAGGTTCAGCTCGGCTGACCGAGTTCTTCCGGAGCACGAGATCTCCCGGGCTGAACCGTAGGTGTTTGACCCGAGTATTGTAGTAACCAGTTAGGATATTTTTATAGATAGCAACTTTGGCCGCGGCCATATCACGTTTCTCCTCGGCGAGGTCGAGGTCAACCCGCCGCTCCTCCTCGTTGACTTCGACAGCATACGCGGCCATCCGTGGGCTCGGCGTTATGAATTCGGTTGGGACCACAGCTTCTGACCCATACGTCAAAGAGAACGGGGTCTCTTGGGTTGCCGACCTCGGAGTGGTCCTGTAGGACCACAAGACGCTGGGGAGTTCTTCTACCCATGACGATCCACCTCGGTATAATCTGGTTTTAAGGCCGTGGAGGAGAGTGCGGTTAAAGTTTTCGGCCTGTCCATTGGCCTGAGGGTGTCCTACCGAGGTAAAATATTGTTTGATTCCCAGGTTTTGACACCATATCTTGAAAGGGTTGTCAGCGAACTGCCTTCCATTATCCGAGATGACCACCCGGGGTAGGCCGAAGCGACAAACGACGCTCTTCCAGAAGAATTTTTGAACTGCTGATCCGGTGATGCTTCTCAAAGGCTCAGCCTCAACCCATTTGGTGAGGTAGTCTACCGCCACCACCGCGTATGCAAAATTGCCTGGGGCCCTGGGGAATGGTCCGATTATATCAGTCCCCCACTGTTCGAATGGCCATGGCGAAGTGATGGGGATCATAAGATTGGTTGGCTGGTGATGCTCTGGGGCATGATGCTGACAAGAAGGACAGCTAAGGACCATGACCTGGGCATCCACCCTCAGGGTGGGCCAGAAATATCCGAGCAGCAAAGCTTTTTTAACGAGCATCCTGTAGCCGACGTGAGCACCACAAAGTCCTTCATGAATGTCTTGCAGGATCTTCTCCCCTTCTTCCGGAGTGATACATCGCAGCCATGGGCCGAGGTATGACCTCTTGTACAGGAGATCGTCCCGAAAAGCGTACCGAGCTGCTTTTCGTTGCAGTTTCCGGGACCCGACTCGGTCTTCAGGAAGTTCACCCCGGCTGAGAAATCGGAATAGCGGTCCCATCCAGGTGTCCCCTGGATAAATTGGACATATAACTTCCCCCACATATCCTGGCTCGGCCAAGACTTCCACAAGAACTGTCTTGTTCAGGTCAGAGAAGGAGGTAGAAGCGAGCCGAGAGAGGGCATCTGCCCTCCTATTATGTGACCGCGGTATTCTTTGGATTTCAAAAGACTCGAAGTGTGCCACCAGTTGGAGGACTTTGGAGAGGTAGCGATGCATCACCTCTTCCCTAGCCTCGTATTCGCCTAGTATTTGGCACACAACGAGTTGGGAGTCACTATAGGCCAAGATGTGCGCGGCCCCTAGCTTACGAGCTAGTTGCAGGCCGACAATGACAGCTTCGTACTCAGCCTCGTTGTTAGAAGCGGCGAAGTCAAATCTCAAAGCATATGAACATATTTCTCCTTGGGGGTCTTCGAGGAGCAAATATGCTCCACTACCCTCACTGTTAGACGAGCCATCCACATGTAGAATCCACCGCTGAGGCTCGGCAGTAGGAGAAATGTTAGCCGAGGTACTGTCCTTCACCTCATCAAAGGTGAGCTCGGCTAGAAAGTCTGCGAGGGCCTGAGCCTTGATTGCTGCGCGAGGTTCGTAAGACAGGTCGTACTCCCCCAGCTCGATAGCCCACTTGGTGAGGCGTCTAGAAGCCTCTGGCCGTGATAATACTTGCCGAAGTGGTTGGTCAGTCCTCAAGCATATGTGATGGGCTAGAAAGTAGGGCTTAAGCCTACGAGCTGCATGGATTAAGGTCAGCACGAGCTTCTCCGCCTGAGTGTATCTGGTCTCCGGACCTCGGAGGACTCGGCTGACATAATAAACGGGCATCTGTACACCTTCCTCCCTTATCAACACGGCACTTATCGTTTCGGCTGCAGCAGATAAGTATAAGAATAACTTGTCCCCTGGACGAGGTGAGGTGAGTGTTGGGAGGTGGTGGAGATATTCTTTCAATTGTTCGAAGGCCTGTTGACATTCCCCGGTCCAGGAGAAGCCGTCGGCCTTTTTTAAGACCTTGAAAAATGGCAATGCCTTGGAAGCTGATTGCGATAAGAACCGATTCAGGGCGGCCAACCGCCCCGTCAGCCTCTGGACATCACGAATGCACCGAGGTGAAGACATTTCTTGAATGGCTTTCACCTTGTCTGGGTTTGCTTCGATACCCCGTCTCGAGACGAGGTAACCCAGAAATTTTCCCGAAGTGACACCGAAGACGCATTTCTTGGGGTTCAGCATCATCCGCGTCTTCCTTAGGACCTCAAAGACTTCTCTCAGGTCAGAGAGGAAGGAAGAGGTCGTCTGGCTTTTGAGGAGAATGTCGTCCACGTAGGCTTCGACATTTCGCCCGATCTGAGATTTGAAGGCTTGGTTGACCAAGCGTTGGTACGTGGCCCCGGCATTCTTTAGTCCAAAAGGCATGGTGGTGTAGCAATAGGTGCCTCGGTCAGTGTAGAATGCAGTCTTCTCCTGGTCCTCTGGACTCATGCCTATCTGGTGGTACCCCTTAAAGGCGTCAAGAAAGTAGAGGACCTCATAACCCATTGCTGAATCCACCAAGGTGTCGACTTTGGGCAGTGGGTAGCAGTCCTTGGGACAAGCTTTATTGAGGTCGGTGAAGTCGACGCACATCCTCCAAGCCCCGGTGTCTTTCTTGACCATGACCGGGTTGGATAACCAGGTCGGGTATTGGACTTCTCGGATTATTTTTGCAGGCAAGAGCTTGTCCACCTCTTCTTCGACAGCTCGGCTTCTCTCTGGGCCGAGGTGCCTCCTTTTTTGTTTGACCGGGCGTGCCTGTGGGTCAACATTGAGCTCGTGTATCATGAGGTGGTGCGGGACTCCTTGGACCTCATCTGCAGCCCAAGCAAAGACGTCCCGGTATTCTCGGAGGAGGTTCACCATTCCTGTCCTGACTGGGTCAGGCAAACAGATGCCGACACGGATCGTTTGGTCCGGATTCATGGGGTCCAGGGGAATCTCCTCCACCTCATCTCCGGTTTCAAGCTTCTGGAGCTTCACCGTTTGTTGAGGATCGATGCAATCAATCGAGAGAATGTCCGACCTCTTTTCTGACCTCGCATTAGAGGTGGATGGGGAGACCGCTTGTAAAGTGGCGAGATAACACTCCCGGGCTGTGCAAACGTCACTGCTGACCTCGGCAACCCCCGCGGGAATAGGGAACTTGAAGCTCAGGTGATAGGTGGAATATACTGCCCGCAAAGCATTAAGCGTGGGCCGACCTAGGAGAAGGTTGTACGGGGAATCGGCCCTTACCACGGTGAAGTTGACCGGAATGGTCCGACACCGGGGGTGGCACCCCACAGTTACCGTCAGGGTCACCATCCCCTCGAGATGCACAACATGTCCCCCGAAACCCACAAGGGGTGTCCTTACCGGGGTCATGCTTTCCCTGGCTAGTTTGAGGTTATCGAACGTGCGGAGGTACATGATGTCCACCGAACTTCCCGGGTCAATGTAGACTTTCTTCACGATATAGTTGTTGGTAAGCACTTCAATCACCAAGGCTTCGTGACTACTTGAAGCAGATGGGACGGGGTCACTAGGCCCGTAGGTTATCACCTCGGATAGACGAGAACTCGACTCAGCCTGATCCGGGTTAGCCTGCCTGTAGGTCCTCTTCCGGGAGTTTTGGCTATCCCCTCCCGTCGGACCTCCGGCAATTGTATTGATGACCCCATCTATGTTGGGTCCATACCCTAATCCGTGTCCTGAGGATCCGTCTCGGGGAGGCTTTTTCGTCTCCCTAGGATCCTCTGGAGGCCTGCAACTGCTTCTGGAGGGCCGCCTTTCGTCCCGGCGTTGATCACCCCGGTTATCTCGTCGGGGCTCATTACGTTGCTGACCTCCACCTCGGCGGATGAACTGCTTCAGGTGCCCCTGTCTGATGTGGTTCTCGATCTCCTTTTTGAGATCGTTGCAGTCCTCAGTTTCGTGCCCGATGTCCCGGTGGTACAGGCAGTAGAGGTTCGAGTTCCTCTTATCCCGGCTGCCGAACATCTTGGGAGGTGCCTTTCCAAGATTGTTTTGTTCCATCACGGACAGCACCCGAGACCGGCTAGTGTTCAAAGGAGTCAGCTCGGACTCAGGGATAGGTGACCTCCCCTTGGATATCCTGTCGAACACACTACGACGATCTCGGCCTGGCCCTTGGAAGCCACTTCCTGTCCCCACCTCAGTTCAGCCAAGCTCTTTTCCCTTTCGGGGGTCGGCCTTCGGGCGAGCAGCTTGAACCTCCTTTTTCATGCGGTTGAGGTCTTCGGCTTGTATGCCCTTCTCAACTTTTAACCACAGCTCGTGGAGGGTACGGGGATATTTCTTATGAATCCCCGTGTTGAACACCCCGAAAACGAGCCCATGGGTGAAAGCGACGATGGTAACCTGCTCATTAGGATCAGGTATCTGCACGCTTTCTTCATGGAACCTCTGAACATACGACCGAAGTGACTCACCCGGGTTCTGCTGCATGTTCAGCAGGTAAGCCGAGGTTCGGGTCGTAGGTCGGGATGAAATGAACCTATGGAGAAATCTTTCCACCAGTCCTCCCAGGGTTGAGATGCTCCTAGGTTCTAATCCGCAGAACCATTTTCGAGCTGTCCCCTGGAGGAATACTGGGAAGGCTCGGCATATGATGGGGTCAGGGTTGCAGTATAAGCGGAAGGCCGAGATGAAGGCATGGATATGATCCTCGGGATCACCTCGGCCGTCATAAGACGGTATCGCGGGAAGCTTGAAGTTTGGAGGAAGCCTTTCCTCGTTAATGTCGTCAGTGAAGGGCGGGGCCCTCATATAATTCACCCCGGGTATTCCCAGGGGTCGAGGTTCCTCCTCAGGTCGTCGCCCTAGGAGTCCTCGGGAAAATGCCTTGGTCATGGAAGCTACCTTAGAAGTGGCCTTAGAAAATGCCCGCTTCGAAGCACTTCGGCTGAGGCGTCTCCCATCAGATTCCTCGTCGGATGAACCTTCAGGGGATCCCTCTGACTTCCTTTTGGAGGACTCAGCTTTCTGCTTGCCCTGCCTTTTTAGGTACCTCCCCAACTCCTCAAAGATGTTGGGGTTCTCGGTTACAAACTCGGCCATACGTGTTATGGCCTCTTCGTTTGCGGGCTGGGTCCTTGGGGACTCCTGCCCTTCTGAAATATCTTCCTGTTGGGCTGCATTGCTTTGCTCAGCACCAATGGTGAGAGCTTTTCTGCTCTTAGAACGCGTAGGCTTCATACTTTGGTATCTTTACGTTTCCCACAGACGACGCCAATTGAAGAGGTGAATTCTGTACTGCTGGAGTAAACCTTCTGAGTACTCTGGGTGGTCCACTGGGACGAGGTCACCTGCTTAAGTTGCTAGAGGGGCTGAATCCCCCGGTAGAACTCCGAAACTTAAGTCAGTTCGGGAATGAGAGAATATGTGAATTGAAGAGAGTATCAATATGTCTTTACCAGATAATTGGTCATCATCCCCATCTTAATGGATACACTGGGTATTTATAGGGGATTTGTTGGGAAGAGGGACTGACAGCACAGGTCCCTAAAGATCTGAGATGGTCAGTGCATCTGGTGGATTTGACTGCTCTTTACGAAAAAGGTTTGATGGGACATTTGCCAGTCTCAGACGGCGTGTGTCAGAGTAGCTGTCCATCAGATGTCAGGCGTATCAAGTGTCAGTTCTCATCTGTCGTAAGCGTCCATCAATCAGGTGTCACCTCGGCTAATGACCTGAAGACTCAATCCGAGGTGATACACAGGCTTTGACGTCCTCGATGAGCAAGGTGCCGAGGTGGGACCTCGGGAGGAATCAGAGTACGAGGCTCGGTTTATCCGAGCCAAAATGACCATCCTCATCCTGCATTAGTTTTGTTCCAAACGTGACAATGTGATAGTGCAACGTTCAATTATTGACTTTTGGAATTTGTTAAACGTTTCCAAAACGGGAAGAAAAGGAAAAGAAATTGCAGGCTTAGATTAAAGAAAATTAATTACTCTTTATTTTGGGGGGGGGCTACCGGAAGGAGAAATAGATTGCCTTTACTTGTATTAAAAATGGCAAACAACCCATCAGGCCAAGAGCATATAAGGGTTCAATAATTGGCAAAGTAATGATCTTTATGTGTCCGTTTAAAAAAAGAAGAATGGGGAAGAAAAAGAAACAAGAAAGAAAATTTAGATACCAACTACTTCAATTTTCCAAGGCAAGTTCACTAATCTCATTTCCTATCAGGCCAAGAGGATATAAGGGTTCAATAGTTGGCAAAGTAATGACATTTGTACTAATTAAATGGTATTTTTTATGTAATTAATTGTTTTTCTTGTAAAGGCTAAATATTGGAAAAGAAGAAGATGAATGGAGACAAAGGCGAGTTTAGAAGTGAGGTTCAAATAGTAATAAATGACAGATATGTGTATGGAAGTAATATTTTTCCCGGCCTCAGTAATTATGTTAAAAAGTTTGAGAGGTATGTTTGTCTGTATGAAAGAGTATGCTAGAATCGAAAAGCCAAAAGTAGTCAAAGAGATGCTTCTGATTTTAAGCTTTTTTAGACAAAAAAAAAACAAAAATTTTAAAATCAGATGATAGCACAAAAATAGCTTTTCGAAAATCAGAAGTTAAAGCAAGTTTTCAAAATCAATTGAAGACGTACCCATTCTCTCCTATATACGGAATAATCATCGGGTGTTCAAAATTTAGCTAACAGCATAAAAATTAACTTTTCGAAGATCAAAATTTAGAACCAAGTTTCAAAAATTAGTTGAGAATAAGCCCATCCTATTCTATATACGGATTAATCAGTTGATTTCTTGCCTTATGATTATTTTAAAATTTGAAGCTGTCAATTACTTATTTCTTTTTGTCATACTTTTCCTTTGTTTATTTTTTCTATCTAAATTCGATTCGATATAAACACTTGATAATGTTCAGAATTAAATGTCTTTTTTGTTTTCAATTTTCAAGTAAAAGGAATGAACATGAGTGAAAAACTAACAATTTTTTTTTAAACCCCTGTATATATCTATTTTAATTTCATACGAACTACGTTCAAGAGAAATCAAATAAAGATATATTGCATACTATTCGTATTATTCAGGTGAGATCAAATAGATATATACATTAGTTTAAAAAAAATGTATTCGAACACATGAATAATGAGGGATGAAAAAATTTATTTTGTAAAATATGAGGGATGAAAAATTTCATTTTGTGAAATGTGAGAGATGAAACAATTCATTTTGTAAAATATGAGGGATAAAAAAATTCATTTTGTGAAATGTGAGAGACTATGAATTGGATGATGTAAATTTTGATGTGACAATTTTGCCCTTAAAAAATGATCACGTGCAAGGCACGTGGTGAATTTCGACAAAAAACTAGTCTAAAACCTAGATAGGGATCAAATTTGATCAATGTGAATTTGTAAGGGATGTAAAAGTACATTTTTAAAAATAAGGGATGAAAAAAGTTATTTTGTAAAATGTGAGGGATGTTTTGAACGATTTTTCCTTTTTTTTTTAATAATTACATTTAGGGTTTGTCAACTATAGCACTTGTGAGACATATTTCATGTGTCCAATTTTTTAAAATACAAGATTAGTTAGGGAAAGAAAATAAATACAAAGAATAGTAGGTAAGATTAAATAGAGAAAGTACATAAATATAACTGAGAATAATATAGTAGATTAGGTGAGAGCTAATGAATGTTTATGAAACACTCGTTAGAAAAATCCTTAGATTTATATAGATGACATGATAAGCGATTCGAATCCATCAACTTAGCAAAGGCATCAATTTATATGGATATAACCGATTAAGTTATGCATGAGTCATGGGATGGTTGTTTTGATATTTGCCAACCATGAACAAACCAAGCACTGTTCAAATGAACCACAAAACAAACAACAGGAAACTGAATATACAGCTTTCCATATGCAAAACGAGGACACATAAAAACAGATTATTTTGATACTGGAGATGCCCATTCGTATATAGCCTTACAAACAAATATAAAAAGAAGCAACATCCCAGCCCAAATGGTGAAGTTTCGTCCGACTGGGAGAAATCAATCATCGGCCGACTGCTGGTACGCGTCCTCCTCCCCCAAAATGTGGTGAATGACAGGGAGCTGGGCCTATCCGTACGGCTCGAACGCCACCCGCAACCCCGTTGAAGAATGTGGTGAATGATAGGCACCTGGGCCTATCTTTACCTCTGGAAGATTGGCAACTTTACCCCGGAATCCATCTGCACGAGACCAGAGTACAACATACATAAAACGATAAACCAAGATATCAGAGCTTATTTAAGGTATTGGACTACGAAACTTACTTCTTGTCGCAGAAACTGTTCTTGATGCTACAGATAAGGTGGATGAAGTTGAAAGTAAGACGAGAAAGAAAAGTGTGGTTAGAGCTTTGGCAGCCATGAATTCTACAGAAACCGGTGAATTTTGGAAGCTACCACCTATCGATAGGATGGTGCAATTGCTCAACTATATATAGGAAGATTTAGGAAATGGTGAGAGAGGTTTGAAGTTCACAAGTGTAGTATGCCATTCGGAATTACCACGAAACCTTGAAAAGCTTACTGAAAAGGCCAAAAAAAAAAGAAAAATAATATGAATTGCTGCAACTAAAACTTTGCCGCCAAGCTTTTAGTGGTATGCCTCATATTTTGGCCAAATTTTATAAATAAAAAAATAACCTTTTATTAAAGCCCAAAATATATAAGCGCTGTTGCAACTTTTTTACCAATTTTGTTACTGGAAAGAGTTCAATTTTTCTTTCCTTTTTAGTTTCGGGCATATTGGGCTATAAATAGGTCTCGTTAGGACTTTATTTTTCAAACTACTCTCATTATTAATCAAATATCTTCGAATTTTTTTAACCAAATTTTCTTGTGAGTGCAAAAGTAAGGTTATGATTGGATTGTATTTTTCTGAATTTTTTGTAGAAAATTACTGTAGCGATTTAATATATGTGAGGTAAAAAAGTGATTGAAAAATGTATTCACGGAAAACGTAGTATTTTTCTTTGAAAAATTGCTTTCCAAACAAGGCCAACTTAAGGCTTTCTTTCTACTCTTTAAACTACACATTGAAAGTAATTCTGTAGTTAATTTTGGACCACACTTAGTCCCGTATATTCTCTTCACCTAATACTGAAACGAAAGCAAAATGACTTTAGTTCAAGCCCTACAATTTGTCTTCCTTTCTCACCTTTGTGTTTTCTCTTTCTATACACGTTTAATGAATTTCAAAATACCAGTTATCGAATAATGACTTTGAATGGTCAAATGTGGTTGTTGGCGTGTCAAACCAGCAAAAATAAAATTTCCTACTCTAATAATATGGATTTGAGTGTAGCTGTGAGTAGGGTCGTATCCACAGGGACTGGGTGATTTATTTCTTTGTGAAAAATGGGGGATTAGGAAAAATTAACTAAATAGCTCACCTGAATAAAAATAAAGACAATATCACAAAATTAAGTAAAACTAAACCAATGAAAGACAATACTCTAGTCGAAGGTCTAATTTCCACTTTGGTTCATTTAACTGATCATCAATGCAAAGGTGAAATCATTTATTCATGAATAAACTGGTTATGGTCGTCAACACGCTCTGACAACCTGTCTCGCCTTACTGTTTTGATAACCACAACACGCTCTGTGGCTATTTCTCTTGCCAATTAAGCAACCCTAAACAAGCTCTTAGGATTTAACCTATTGACAGCATTAATAATTAGAGAAGCTACCAATTCTAACCAACAAACACACAAGCTCGGTTCATTTAAGTTAGATTATATATTCCCGTGACATAGATTCGAAAGTCTCTTTTATAATCAAATTACATCACGTGCCACAGATACTAAAACCATCAAACAATTACGGATTTGATATTTTAGATGGCAATAGATTATTTCAACAATTAAATATTGATCAGGTATTTAACTGTAGAAAAATAATCATAAACATGAATGACAGAGAATATATAAATACTCAGAAATAGATGAAACAAATAAATCAAATTAGATCTCACAGAGTTGTCGAACCAAAACTTCAATTATCCTTCAACTAGAAAAGAGATTAGCCACTCCTCATGATAGATTCGCGGCCGTAAGGAATATTAGGGTTTGTGTAGAGAAAAAGAGGAAAAAAGAATAAGAGCCAGTGGAAGCCCCCCTGCCCACGTCTGTTTTCTCCCCTATTAATAGGGGATGGGCTCCTCTTTTCTTCTAAGACTCCTAGTTCCCCTAAACTAACCAACTAAGACATTTTAATTGGTTTCCCAAAATAATTACATCGAATCATGGCCCCTCAAGGTCTCCAATCCGTGGCTAATATGTCAGCCCATGGGATGCAACCAGCTCCTTGACCAATTGACAGATTTATCTTGTGTCTTGCGAACTTTTGACCGCTTTGTCAAATAAGGCGTGGGCACGCTTTATAACGAAAGCTCTTCTGGACATGGACCTTTAGAAGCCCCACTTCGAGTTTGACAAAGCGTGGGCACGCTTTACAAGACGTCTTCTGCAAAGTCGACTTTTAACGCGCCTTTTACTTCATTCTCACTAACAACTCCTACAAACAGTACCGAAATTCAAATATGAGTGAAATATATCGATTAACGCCATATTTTAGCAAAACAAAGGGGATAATATGTACCAATTATATGCACAATTAGCCACTTAACAAATTCCCCCACACCTAAACAATGCTTGCCCTCAAGCATTCACGACCCAAGAATCACAGTCAAGATGACAAATATTTCATAGCACAGTGCATACTAACACAAGTATTGTGTCTTCTCAACAATTTTATCGAAATCAGGATGCACAGGATTTAACAGTTCTCACATGGATAATAGTGTATATACTCTGCACTCAAGTGTTTAAAGGGATATTTAACACTCAAATCAACTCCATGAAATGACATTACCATAAGCTTGCTAATATATCACATTTCCACCACTTAAAATGAATTCAATGCAAAAATCAAAGGGTCTTTATAAGGGTTGCAACGAGGCTTGGGTTAAGGGTTGGATAAAAGGGAATAATTTAGGTGTACATATATCAAAGGAAACATCAATAATATTCTGCATGAAATCAAACTCCTTTGTCATTCACATGTATAGTTGGCTTCCAGGTGTGTCAATAACTTCACTAAACTTGGCAAGTGCAAACGCAATTCGGGTATTATCCCAACTACCACAAAATAACACAAGGGCACTTCACAACAAATTTTTTTCTTTTTCTTCTTTTTTTTGATTTTTCTTTTTTTTTCAATATTTTTTTCTTTCTTTTTTTTGTATTTTTTTCATTTTTCTCTTCTTTTTTTTTTAAAAAATGCACAACATAACTATCACACTTGCCAACCATAAACATACTTTTGGAACACACTTGAAATTTCATGCAAGAATATTAATGTATTCCTTTGACACAAGGTTCAAATGAGAAGGTTCAAACGAAAGGTTTACGGTAACAATTATGACTATTAAACAAAGAGAAGGATTGAGGCTCAAACATGGTTGACTATGGGTAAACATAATTAGGGAAGGCATTTAGAAAGTCAAAAGGGTTAAACCTAATTGCCCTTGTCCTTTTATTGCATCAAATTCAAGTATGGTCTCAACATGTATAACAAAGCAAGTTCTAGAATGTCAAACCATGTGTGATATCACTCAACAAAAGAAAATAGAGCACACTATAATGAATTGCTCATTAGGCTCAAAAGCTCACAAATGATTAAAATTATGTCAAATCTAGCACATCCATCATTCAAATCAATTGCAAGAAAATAACATATTCATGCTAATAACATTATACTATTCATATTTGCATCTTGATTGCTTTTCGTAAAACACAATAGAAGTTCCAAAACTAGATTTGAAAAAAAAAAAATTTTATGACAACTTTTTCACTTGAAATATTCCCTCCCCCACACCTAAATCAGACATTGTCCTCAATGGATGAAATTTAAGTGCAAAAAGAAGAAAAGAGGACTTCCCTAATTATTAAACTGAACATTCGGGAGGGAATAAGTTGCTTAAAAATCACTGCAGGCGAAGCACGTAGTGAGGTTCAACTTGGGATCGCAATATTGGAGGTTTTGTTGTAAGGCGTGGGCACGCTGTATAAGAAATAGTCTTCTGGCCTTCCAATCGTAAAACAAACAACTCCTTCTGGACATAGAGCGTGGGCACGTCTTGTAACAAATAGTTGACAGTCCAATCCGACCTAAAACGAACAATGCCCTCTGAACATAGAGCGTGGTCACGTCTTATAACAGAATGTCTTCTAACCAAGGAATTTTCATCCAATCAAAGCGAAAACTTCATGAGCATGTCCATGGCCTGCAACAAAAAGCCTTTTGTCAAAAAGAAATGAAATAAACTTAACTTCCACATAAAATCATGAAATAAAAAAAATGCAAAAATGACTAAAAATTTAAACTCTTGGGTTGCCTCCCAAGTAGTGCCTTTTTTTAACGTCTTTGGCTAGACGATACCATGTTCGATCAAGGGGGATAAAATCTTTTAGCTTGTTTCACTACTTCATCCTCGTGCCAGTAATTCTGAAGCCAACGAGCTACTTTGTTTCTCGGTTCAAGAGGTTTGATCATTGCAACTACTATCTTATCCAAGCCATCCACCTCAACAACTTTTAAATCCTCACACTTAGGAGGTAATTTCTGCAGCAGTAAGGGTGAAGCATTTTTCTCCATACAAATTTTCTCATTGCAATTCAGCTTCTCAACTTTGTTAAACATTTTCAGAATTTCTCGCTCCTCCTCCTCTTCATTGGATCTTGTAAATTGATTAGGGAATGGAGGATGTATCACCACAGTTGGGGGTTGTTCATTAGACTCTTTTGTTGAAGAAGTTTGAGGTTGGGATCTCATTCCTTCTTTCTCAACTTCCTCTTCGACTGCATGCTTGAATCCTACTTTTTGAAACTCTTGCAGCCCTTCATCACTTTTCAGCGTAATTGCACTCATATTTTGTTTAGAGCTGTCAATGGTCTGCGAGTGCGATTCGTCTGAAATTTGAGACTCCATCCAGCTCATTGCAGATGCTAGTTGACTCAATTGATTCTCCAGGTTTCGAATACTCATTCTTGTCTCCTGTTGAAATTGTTGCATATTAGTAGCTAGTGATTTAACAATTTCTTCAAGAGATATACCTGACTCAAAAGTTGGTTGTTGCTGTTGAAAATTTGGTGGCCTCGCTGCATAACTGAAGCTAAGGTTATCCCTCCATTCTTGAGTGTACATGTTGGAACACGAATTATACCTCATTTGAGGCGGATTTGGAAATCCTCCAACAGCATAAACTTGGGCATTCAAACCGTCTTGTAATGTGGGACGCATGTTACTTGGATGATTTGAGGTACAACATATTCCACAAGTTTTTCTTTGTTGTACTTGCCCTTCAACCAACTTTTCTACAAGAAATGTTGTAAAATGTAAACGTTGATCAATAGAAGAGATACCCACATTATTAACCCTCCTGTGAATGAAATCCTGACTATCACCAAAATGTTGAGTATAGTTAGCCATAAACTAACTCCAGAGTGAGGGGAAAAATAAAAATAAAAAAAATTTAAAGAAAATAAATCAATAAAGCACCAGTCCCCGGCAACGACGCCAAAATTTGTTAGCGTGTCAAACCAGCAAAAAGAAAATTTCCTACTCTAATAATATGGATTTGAGTGTAGCTGTGAGTAGGGCCGTATCTACAGGGATTGGGTGATTTATTTCTTTGTGAAAAATGGGGGATTAGGGAAAATTAACTAAATAACTCACTTGAATAAAAATAAAGACAATATCACAAAATTAGGTAAAACTAAACCAATGAAAGACAATACTCTAGTCGAAGGTCTAATTTCCACTTTGGTTCATTTAACTGATCATCGATGCAAAGGTGAAATCATTTATTCATGAATAAACTGGTTATGGTCGTCAACACGCTCTGACAACCTGCCTCACCTTATTGTTTCGATAACCACAACACGCTCTGTGGCTATTTCTCTTGCCAATTAAGCAACCCTAAACAAGCTCTTAGAATTTAACCTATTGACAGCATAAATAATTAGAGAAGCTACCAATTCTAACCAACAAACACACAAGCTCGGTTCATTTAAGTTAGATTATATATTCTCGTGACAGATTCGAAAGTCTCTTTTACAATCAAATTACATCATGCGCCACAGATACTAAAACCATCAAACAATTACGGATTTGATATTTTAGATGGCAATAGACTATTTCAACAATTAAATATTGATCAGGTATTTAACTGTAGAAAAATAATCATAAACATGAATGACAGAGAATATATAAATACTCAGAAATAGATGAAGCAAATAAATCAAATTAGATCTCACAGAGTTGTCGAACCAAAGCTTCAATTATCCTTCAACTAGAAAAGAGATTAGCCACTCGTCATGATAGATTCGCTTCCGTAAGGAATATTAGGGTTTGTGTAGAGAAAAAGAGGAAAAAATAATAAGAGCCAGTGGAAGCCCCCCTACCCACGTCTGTTTTCTCCCCTATTAATAGGGGGTGGGCTCCTCTTTTCTTCTAAGACTCCTAGTTCCCCTAAACTAACCAACTAAGATCTTTTAATTGGTTTCCCAAAATAATTACATCGAATCATGGTCCCTCAAGGTCTCCAATCCGTGGCTAATATGTCAGCCCATGGGATGCAACCGGCTCCTTGACCAATTGACAGATTTATCCTGTGTCTTGCGAACTTTTGACCGCTTTGTCAAATAAGGCGTGGGCACCACTACTACAAAAGTGTCCTTTTATGACATTCAAAAGCGTCATTATAGATCTATGTCATGACGTTTAGGCTCTAATGACGCTTTATTAGAAGCGTCATCCATTCTAGCGTCACGATAGGTTTATGACAGTTTTAAGTGTCCCAATTTATCATTATTATGACACTATTAAATGCCATTATCTATGCATATTATGACACTTTCAAATGACAAGAAATGTTGGGGTACAATAACATATCACGACGCTTTTTTAGTATAAGTAGATAGAAATATTATAACACTTTTGAAGAGTAACTAGATTAGGCTTTTATGACATTTTCTACTTGTCAGTGTAGCATCCAAATTAAAGTGTTCCAACTTCCTGTTGCATATCATATGACGGCAGAAACCACATTTCATCCTGCCACACAAGCATCTCCAATCCTAAATTTTGAAGGATTGTAACGTAGCTAGTACAATAATATAAAAGAAGCAATACAATCATCCAAACTTGAGCAAAAGTACATCATCCAAACAATCCACACCAAAAGTGTCTACAAATTACATACTAATTTAGAATAAGGGAAGCCCTAAAAATGGATCAAAAAATTTATTATTTGAGCCACCAGCACCAGCACCACTACTGCCACTGCCATCGCCACCAACGGAGGGCTGAGACGCCATAGGTGGCTGCATCTAAAGTGAGTGATCATCTTCATCCAAAGACAGTCTTTCATATGCTACGTTAGTGAAAGAAGCAGCAATAACAATCACAAGTCCAGAAGCAATCAAAGCTCCCACAACATTTCCTCCAACAACTTGACCGTATCCACCAGCCAAATATATGGTCAAATTGGTGGCACCCGGTGGAGCTGGTGGTGGAAGGAAGGAGCCCGGCAATGATAAAATCTCGAACCGGCCATGTAACGTCACGACTGAGCCGGTAGCAGCCGGTTGCCTCAAGCTCACGTTGTTGACCGTGCCACCACTACTCAATATGCAGAGCCTTGGCAAAAAACTAAAGGGCATGCTGCTTGGAAGAATTGAGTAAACTAGAGAGCAAATCCATTTGGCAAGCAATGAAAAACTCGTTTAGTCAATTTATCAAACATGTGGTGGGTCACGGAAGCTACCAAACTGATGCTAAAGAAAGCTATAACATTTACTTGGAATCTTTCGACGGCATCCAAAAAACAATTATCTTTCGACAGCATCCATTTAAACCAAAAGTTAAAATTATCTCTTAAATACAAGAAATCAAAAAGAAAACAACCTTGATGTTAACAAAAAATTGAATCATTGATATTCAATAAACTAAACAAACATCTTAATCATCGTACCTCCATCGGTGGGATGAATCCTAGTTGCTTCCTCCTTGAAAAATTAGCAGATTGGCAAGAAAATTGGATAAATTTACCCTAAATTGAGAGAAACAAGAGAGGGAGGGAAAGGTCACAGTACAGAGAGAGAGAAAATGCAGCGGGTGAGGTGAGAAGTGATGAGATGTGGTAAGTAAGAAAAGGGAGGAAATATTAGAATTTTGGGTGAAAATAATCACGCGCTAAAACATAGAGCCAATTTTCAAAATTAAGGTGATACGGTGTAGTTTTGTCTATTTTTGGCACCTTTTTAATGACACTCCTTACTGACTGTCATATTAACACCCTATTATGACGTTTAGGGAAAAATGTCATAATACAAGTGTCACTAAAAGCTATTTTTCTAGTAGTGTACGCTTTATAAGAAAGCTTTCTGGAGCTGGACCCTTTTAGAAGCACCACTTCGACGTTTGGACGAAAGCGTGGGCAACGCTTTACAAGACAGTGCTTCGTGCAAGAGGTCGACTTTGTACTTCATTCTCACATAACACTTCGCTGACAAACAGGTACAAATGTCAAATATGAGTGAATATTCGATTAACGCCATTTTAGCAAAACAAAGGGGATATATGTACCAAAATTAGGGTATGCACAATTAGCCACTTAACAGTGGGTGTTCATCACAAACTGAACACATTTAACTAATTAACAGTCAGTGTTCCATTAACTAGATGGAGTTGGCTATCACATAAGCTGTGGGGTGGGAGGTGCGAAGGTCAAATCTTACCTGGCGCGCATGCAATGTGGCCTCGTATGAGATTTGTTCGAAGATTCATACGGGATGTGTGGTGCAACCCGTCTGGTTACGCGTAAAAATAAAAAAAAAAAAAAAAACAGTCAGTGGCCGTTGGCAGCGTGGTGTGAATATTTTGCCGGGTTGTCATGGTGTTTTTGTTGGAGACCTCAACCCCATCACGGGCTATTAAGTTGTCATCATCATTACCTGTTTATTCATGAATTGACACTCTACAAATAGTTAAATCCGTTAAACGTTTTCCAACATATTAATGGTCTACTATGATTGACACGCTCACCTCAAATATACCCGGAAACTCTAATCCATTTACTCATATAGCACTTACAGGTAATGTGAGAACAAAAAAAAAATTAACAAGGGTTAATAACACTTTGCCCTCCTGAATTTAGGAGATAGTCACACTTTACTCTCTGTCAACCTTAAATATATGCAGTATACCCTCATAAAAACTAGTCAAAGTAGGGCTAACAGTAGGGCCGAGCCGGACTGGTGAATATATTATGTGTAGTTTTAATGTATAACCTTAAATATATTTAATGTATAATTAGTAATCAGTATTGGTTTATGTGTAGTTTTAATGCTATAGATTTCAAATTAGGTTTACCACTTCGTGGTTATAGTGATTACCTTAAGGAAATTAAGGAATAACGAGTTTGAGTAAACTCGAATTAGTCTCAAAACTTGAACATATTATGAGCCAGGTATGAGTTATACATTTATTAGTCCAAAACTCATGGTTCGAAACCTGAATGTCTTACTAGTAGGATCAGTCGAACCCGGACTTGTTAAAACTCGGCTCAAATGGCCGATTCACATCCCTAAGTCAAGGTTGGAAATACAAAGACAAAAATTATTATCCTTTTGTTATGAAATTAACTATAACTTAGAATTATTTTCTTTCATTGTTAAAAGATATACATCTTCCCTATCATATCAATTATACAAAAATATAAAATTGAAAAAGCTAAAAAATTTACATTTAATTTATATCTTTAAAAAAAGTTTTATTGGACTACTATTCACTTATATATGCTTCGGTCAATTTATTAGACTTTATGTCAATCAAAATGGATAAATAGAACAATACTAAAAATAAACACAATTACTAAAATTTTGAAACAAAGGCAATACTAAACTTGGTTTTAGCTTAAAAAATAATTTTTTATTATTTTATTTTATATATACTTTTGGACCAGTATTATTGTCATTTTTTGTTGACATATTTATAGTTTACCACTATTGCCTTTTTCTAAAAAAAAAATGAAATTTGAGTTGTTCGTTACTTTCCACCTCTAAAATTTGAAGTGATTTCAACTGCCCTAACTCAACTGGAATGGAACGGGACAGATCGTTTTGGAAAAGGAACAAGGTCTCCAACTTATTGAGGTTACCTAGAACAGGTGGAATTGAACCTTCTAGAAGGTTAGAGCTCAAAAAGGCAGTGACAAGATTGGATAGGTTTCCTATTTCTGGAGGAATGGAGCCTGATAATAGGTTTTCATACAAAGACAAGTATGTCAAGTTTCTCAGATTTGCCAAGGTAGATGAAATTGTGCCACTGATGTTATTGGTATTCAAAACAAGCTGAGTAAGACAGACTAAATGGCTTAATTCCTCAGGAATTGGACCAGACAATTGATTTTCGTTCAGATGGAGGACTTGAAGATTTCGTAACAAGCCAATTTCAGGTGGGATTTCTTGTGACAGCTGATTGAACGAGAAATCGAGATATGGTGGTTGGTAATAAGGGGTTATGCCTCTAGTGGATGTATATGATAGGAAATTGCAATCAATTTTGGGTTTGGATTGAAATGTGAAAAGTTAGGGTTTCATAACCCCCTTTTCTGTCCGGTTTTGGATCATATGGTTAGAGGCCGAATTGGCCTTTGCTTAAAACATGAACATTGTAGGTATTGATGTGTTTGAGATGCCTGTAAAATTTCAGGTCATTTGGAGTAGTGTAGAGTGAGTTATGTCGTTTTTACTGTTGCTGTTCTGGGTGATCAGAATGTGCGAACTGCGCTTGTAATCGTCTGTTTTGACTGGAATTGCTTTTGATTTGGATGTTGGTGTCTTCTGATGAAATGTATCTTGATGTCTTAGCTATCAGATTCCTTTGGAATCAATGCATTTGGACCTGTGTAGACTGAGTTGGGCGAATTACAGCATTGTGTGATTTGTAAACCTGCAATTACGGTTCTGGTTTGGTATTCTGCCTTTTTGACCTAGTTGTGCTAGGATTTGGACTGAGTGGTCTTCTACATTGTTGTAGCCCTGTCTTTTAGCTTCGAGATGGTGAGTCTTACACCCTCATCCGATAAGCGTAGCGCATTTTGTGCCATTACCGCATAAGGAGGCCAAAACTGTTTTTGTTATTAGGGCTAATATAGTTACATTTCCTGATTTTCTGGTTTGCTATAGTTACATTTTCTGGTTTGTTGTTATGCCGTCAATTTATTTTCTTGGAAATTGAATGAGTTAAAGTGGTTTTGGAAATGTATTTTGTATCAAATTGGGTGTATTTCCTTGAGAATTTTATTGGATCTTTCAAATAAGGATTCGAGGGCTAAGTTCTAGTTAAATGTGTATATTTCCGCAAGACAACTAATGTGACCATTTTACCATTCGAAAACGATATTTCTTAGTCTATCAAGTTGGATTATCAATTGTTCTAGTTAGGTATTTTCCGTCGGAAACTTAATAACCTTTTTGAAGTTAGTTTTGTACTTAATTTATCAACCCTAGTTATTTCGTCCACCGGCCCTAATGGACTCTTTTCACTTTAAAGTCACCTTTATCCGTTTTACTCGCTTTACTCGTAATTAGCCGAGTTCCTTTATGTCACTTACTTGTTTTGCTATATGACTTGTAATATTCTTTCTCGTTAACTCTTAGGTTTTCTCGATGACCGAGGGTAATATCTGGAAGAATATTTTGCACGTTATTTTGCGTAATTAGGTGAGTGTTCCTTGTTTGTTATGTTTCATGATTATATGGCTTGTATGAATGATTGATAAATGTTAAATGCTTTCAATGATTGCTAAAACGAGTTTTTGAGGCAAGTGTGTACTTTATCGCACTCGGCCTAAATGATTGTGAAAGTTTCAATGATTGAACGATTGAAATGTTATTTGTGCATGAATGTAAGCCTTTGGGCTGAACTGGCCATTGCCCCTTGTTACCGGTCGTCTCGAGCCAGAAGCGGACTTGGTCGGGCGATTAGGGACTTGGGTGAACGTTTCGGTATACTCGAGTATTACCTTGTAGGTTGGTGGAGCCTGGCCAAAAGCCAGGGACGGGGTGAATGAATGAATGAATGAATGAACGAGGGGTTTTATGTATACAAAATGCATTTTCAAATGATTGAAGGTATAAGGGAACGAAAGGAGAATGAATGAACGAATGAATGAACGAATGGCTCCTTGTGAGCACGTATCCTTTTAATGAATGTGTTTATCGCTTTCACTTATACCTGTATCTGGAATTCTTGGTTATCTGTAACGAATGCATGGAACTGCTTGTTGCCTATGTGTGCGGAACCTCACTGAGCTTTTCAGCTCATTCCTTTAGTTTTTGTTTTCCTTAGCAGGGGAAGACGTGCAAGGACGGAAGCTACTTATAGACTAGCCGATCTAGTACTTTTGACTCTTATGTTATGGTTCTCGCCCCAATGTTTGGTGGGCTGGTAGTACGGAGAATAGAGAACCTTTGTACATAAGTAGTATTGCTTTTGGGATGGGTATGTATATAAGTTTACGTTTAAGCTTGGAATTATTGTTATTTCGATTGCTTGGTGGGTTTTATTGCCCTTTTCTTATAGTGACTGACTGAGTCCCGGCGAGAGCTGGGCAGGCGGTCCGCCGAACCCTTTGGTTCGCCTTAGGGGGAGGTGGGGCTGTTACAGTTGGTATCAGAGCCTGCTTCGCGTGGTCTCTGCGCGGAGTGAGCCTGGACTGAGTGGTGAATAGGTATGAAGGATTAAGTGCTCGTTCGAGCATAAGCTGTGAGTTGTGACCGTTATAGGCCTTAAATTTTCCTGTGGAATCTGAGGACCATAGATAGGTATGTCTGGGAGGAATTCCGATTGTAGATGGTTTACTCTTGGGACTGGCCAGCTCGAGAGGTGAATTATCTTATTTCGGATTCTCGTACCCGAGTACTCCAGAGTTGAGGTAGTGCTAAGTATTTGAGACTTGTATTGTGGGAACATGAACAGGCTTTGTTCGACTGGAATGAGTACAAGAGGTTAAGGGATATCTGGTGTGAATGGTAAGTGACGTGAGGGACCGGATGGGGTTTCCTTAGCTAAGACTGGGACGACACATCATCTCCTCGTTTGATTCGCTTATATATTCTTATTACATGACGTTCATTGGTGTATTTGAGCATATGAATCTATGCCTGACTTGATACGTACTTGTGTAATTGATCACCTATTTTCTTGATATATGGAGTGCTATGTGCATATATGTTTACTTGTGTACTTGGTGCCTCAATTTTGGTTACTTTTGAGTCACCTTATTGCATGTATTCATTAAACTACTTTTGAAAAAAAAAAAGAGCGGGAAGGAAAAATATGGACGGGAGACGTAGTCAGGGACGTGGTCGAGGTCGTGGAACTAAACGGACCCCAGAACCTAGAGCAGAAAGGGAAACGTCCGCTGAACAAGAACAAGGACCGAGAGATGCAACCGGAGACCAAATGGCGACGGCAATTCAACAGATGGCAACCATTTTGACAAGGTTGGTGGACCAACAAGGCCAAATGCCTGTAAATCAAACCCAGAACCCCGAAATAGGAGAAGATCGGGCTCTAGAGAGGTTTCAGAAGTTTAACCCTCCGAAATTCCTTGGAGGGCCTGATCCGGATATCGCTGAGCAATGGATAGAGGCCATGGTGAATATATTCATAGCCTTAAACTACACCGAACAAAGGCAAGTGAACTTCACAGTGTTTCAATTTGAGGGACCGGCCCGAGCATGGTGGAATGTAATTCGAGCAAAATGGGAAAGAGAGCAGACTATTTGGACATGGGCAAACTTTATAAGAGAATTTAACGAAAAGTACCTTCCACCTTTAGTCCAAGAAAGGAGGGAGGAGGAGTTTATTGGGCTACGCCAGGGAACATTAAGTGTGGCCGAATATGAGACAAAATTTACTAGGTTATCCAAGTTTGCTTCTGAACTGGTAGCCACTGAACGGCGAAGAGTGAGACGATTCATACAGGGACTGAATTTGGACATTCAAGAGGCGTTGGCAGCAGCGCAAGTGAATACTTTTACGGAGGCCCTTGAGAAGGCTCAACGAATCGAAAGTGCCAAGGCACAAGTAAAAGCCTCCCAAACTCGAAAAAGGGGTGCATCAGGCAGTGGATTGGAAGAGTTTAGTGAAACGATGACGCCTTCTAAAGTGCAAAAGGTGAGCCAGTTATCCTATCCGCCATGGACAATAGGAGCGATAGATGAGAGGTCTACCAAAGGAAGTCAAATCGGACCTAAGGAGATTTCTCAAGATAGTCAAAAGATGACTTCTCATTTGATTTGCGGTTATTGTGGAAAGGCCAACCACACTGAGGACGCTTGTTGGCGGAAAGGGCGGAAATGTTTGATTTGTGGAAGTAGTGAGCATCAAGTGAGCAATTGTCCGAGAAGACATCCACGTGAGAATAGTACTCAGTCACTGGATGGAACTAAATCGAAACCGTGAAAAGAAAGGGGAAACCGAACAAGTGTACCGGCCAAAGCATATGCGTTAGATAACCGACCAGTGCCGGACTCGCCGGGTGCTAATGAAGGTGAGAAAAATTTCGAGGACGAAATTTCCTAAGGGGGGGAGATTGTGAGAACCCGTAATCCCCTAATATTTTTCCTAGGGTTTTTCCCCTTAATTGCATGTTTTCTGCATTTTCTGGCTTAGAAAAATTTTCTTGGTGGATTTTATGGGTCATTATAGTTTTTAGATGATTTTTCTAGCATTGGGTAGTTTTTGAAAACTTAAGGATATATAATGGACGTGGGACCCACTAGTGCGAAAAGTTCGGAAAAATTCGGCCAATTAGGTTAAGTTTCGGATACTGGTTGAAATTTATCGGGTGTTAAAAGATAAGTAGAGAATGAGATGTGATTGATGTGAGAGGAAACAAAAGGATAGAAATGCATTTAATGGAGGTGACAAGTGTCACCATTGTATTGGAAATAGCTTATGACTTACTATTCATTTTCTTGACTTTTGACCAATTGCTTAAATATCTCAAAAATCACACAAAATTCATTCTTGTCTTCAACCTCTTGGCCGATTCTCTCTCTAGCAAAGAAGGAAGAAAAACCTCTTCAAAGTTTGGCAATTCTCTAGCTCAAATCATCCAAAACACTTGCTTGAACTAGTTTCTACTCCATACAATCCTTCCATTAGGTGCTAGTGAGTTGTTTGGTGAAGTTTTTTTTGGAGAAGCTAAGGTGTTCTACAACTTCCTCTCTCTTGTTTACTTGGTAAGTGGTGCTTACACTTCCTCTTACACCTAATGATGTTTAATTTATGCCTAATGGTGGCACTTGTTGGAAATTGTGGTTTATTTCTTGGTCTTTGGAATGACACCTAATGATGTTTAATTTATGCCTAATGGTGGCTATAGTGTTGGAAATTGTGGTTTATTTCTTGGTTTGGAATGAATTGGTGAAGTTTTATTTTTTTTGAGGAATTTTCTGGTTTAATGTGATCATGGTCTTGTGGATGTTTATGATGGTTGGTAATAAGGGGTTATGCCTCTAGTGGATGTATATGATAGGAAATTGCAATCAATTTTGGGTTTGGATTGAAATGTGAAAAGTTAGGGTTTCATAACCCCCTTTTCTGTCCGGTTTTGGATCATATGGTTAGAGGCCGAATTGGCCTTTGCTTAAAACATGAACATTGTAGGTATTGATGTGTTTGAGATGCCTGTAAAATTTCAGGTCATTTGGAGTAGTGTAGAGTGAGTTATGTCGTTTTTACTGTTGCTGTTCTGGGTGATCAGAATGTGCGAACTGCGCTTGTAATCGTCTGTTTTGACTGGAATTGCTTTTGATTTGGATGTTGGTGTCTTCTGATGAAATGTATCTTGATGTCTTAGCTATCAGATTCCTTTGGAATCAATGCATTTGGACCTGTGTAGACTGAGTTGGGCGAATTACAGCATTGTGTGATTTGTAAACCTGCAATTACGGTTCTGGTTTGGTATTCTGCCTTTTTGACCTAGTTGTGCTAGGATTTGGACTGAGTGGTCTTCTACATTGTTGTAGCCCTGTCTTTTAGCTTCGAGATGGTGAGTCTTACACCCTCATCCGATAAGCGTAGCGCATTTTGTGCCATTACCGCATAAGGAGGCCAAAACTGTTTTTGTTATTAGGGCTAATATAGTTACATTTCCTGATTTTCTGGTTTGCTATAGTTACATTTTCTGGTTTGTTGTTATGCCGTCAATTTATTTTCTTGGAAATTGAATGAGTTAAAGTGGTTTTGGAAATGTATTTTGTATCAAATTGGGTGTATTTCCTTGAGAATTTTATTGGATCTTTCAAATAAGGATTCGAGGGCTAAGTTCTAGTTAAATGTGTATATTTCCGCAAGACAACTAATGTGACCATTTTACCATTCGAAAACGATATTTCTTAGTCTATCAAGTTGGATTATCAATTGTTCTAGTTAGGTATTTTCCGTCGGAAACTTAATAACCTTTTTGAAGTTAGTTTTGTACTTAATTTATCAACCCTAGTTATTTCGTCCACCGGCCCTAATGGACTCTTTTCACTTTAAAGTCACCTTTATCCGTTTTACTCGCTTTACTCGTAATTAGCCGAGTTCCTTTATGTCACTTACTTGTTTTGCTATATGACTTGTAATATTCTTTCTCGTTAACTCTTAGGTTTTCTCGATGACCGAGGGTAATATCTGGAAGAATATTTTGCACGTTATTTTGCGTAATTAGGTGAGTGTTCCTTGTTTGTTATGTTTCATGATTATATGGCTTGTATGAATGATTGATAAATGTTAAATGCTTTCAATGATTGCTAAAACAAGTTTTTGAGGCAAGTGTGTACTTTATCGCACTCGGCCTAAATGATTGTGAAAGTTTCAATGATTGAACGATTGAAATGTTATTTGTGCATGAATGTAAGCCTTTGGGCTGAACTGGCCATTGCCCCTTGTTACCGGTCGTCTCGAGCCAGAAGCGGACTTGGTCGGGCGATTAGGGACTTGGGTGAACGTTTCGGTATACTCGAGTATTACCTTGTAGGTTGGTGGAGCCTGGCCAAAAGCCAGGGACGGGGTGAATGAATGAATGAATGAATGAACGAGGGGTTTTATGTATACAAAATGCATTTTCAAATGATTGAAGGTATAAGGGAACGAAAGGAGAATGAATGAACGAATGAATGAACGAATGGCTCCTTGTGAGCACGTATCCTTTTAATGAATGTGTTTATCGCTTTCACTTATACCTGTATCTGGAATTCTTGGTTATCTGTAACGAATGCATGGAACTGCTTGTTGCCTATGTGTGCGGAACCTCACTGAGCTTTCCAGCTCATTCCTTTAGTTTTTGTTTTCCTTAGCAGGGGAAGACGTGCAAGGACGGAAGCTACTTATAGACTAGCCGATCTAGTACTTTTGACTCTTATGTTATGGTTCTCGCCCCAATGTTTGGTGGGCTGGTAGTATGGAGAATAGAGAACCTTTGTACATAAGTAGTATTGCTTTTGGGATGGTTATGTATATAAGTTTACGTTTAAGCTTGGAATTATTGTTATTTCGATTGCTTGGTGGGTTTTATTGCCCTTTTCTTATAGTGACTGACTGAGTCCTGGCGAGAGTTGGGCAGGCGGTCCGCCGAACCCTTTGGTTCGCCTTAGGGGGAGGTGGGGCTGCTGTTACAAAAGCAATCACACTAGTCGCCACTAATTTAAAACAATTAAATAATTACGGATCTAACTATCTTAATTGGCATTAATTTGTTAAATTGAATTAAATATCAGGCCATTGATTTTCATGGAACAAAACAATCATAAGAAATTAAATTAGAAAACATACAAATATTAACGAATAAAAGAAATAGATAAAAATAATTGGATCTCACAGTTATGGTTGAACCAAATCCTTGGTTATCCTTTGACTAGAAAAGAAATTAGTTGTTCATCGCGTGGAAGATATCCAATGCAAAAGTGTGGAAAAGAGCAAAAGACATGTAGTTAAGAGAGAAAACAACTAACAAAAGTCTACCGTTTTCCTCCCCCTTTTCTAAGCAAAGAGTCACACCCCCTTTTTGTTTCTTTCAGATGTGCTAATCAAGCCAAAGCAGGCTGACTCAATTCCTCCCTTTTTCCTTCTTTTCTAGCTACTACTAATAACAGAACATATTTTCTAATTAGAAAAAGAGACTACAAAGATAATATTTCATGTTTCTTAATTCAATACTACAACTAATAGAGATAACTTCCAAAATTTCAACCAAAGACAATCCAGAGTTTGACTCGAATTAGGAAACGTTAGCGCACGTAGAAAATTCTTCAGTCTTCTGGACTTAACAGCAGGTTCTGATCATGCCACCACCAAATTAGTTCATAACATGCTAGAAAATGCCCCTCTAGCTACTTTTTCACTCCATCCTTCTACAATTAACACCATTAACCAAATATAAGTAGAATCTATCAATTAATACAATATTTGGCAAATATCAAGAGAAAATATTCACAAATTTAATAACAATTATGCATCCTATCAATAAGTTAGCCATATCCTTATAGAAACCTGAAACCAGATTTCAGTAGGATTCAACTTCCTTACTTTAATACAATACTTATTTGGAAGATTTAAACTTATTTGCACTATAAATTCCTCAAGTTTAATTTGTCTCATAAATTAAACTATAAGTTATAAAAATTATCTTTCAAGTCCCCCCTTGAAATTTATTTAATCCAACTAAAGAAGTTATTAATGTGTGTGATCCGTTAGGTTTCCAAGCACATTGGCAAAAAGAACAAATCATAGTTCCTAATTAATAAGAGCTAAATAGATTAAAACTCTTTTAATTTATCATTGACTCATTTTTATAGATTAAGATTAACATCTAGCAATGCATCATGACCACCCAAGTAATGAGAAAGTCAAGTGGATGACTTTACCTTTCAATGGATGTTTATCATGTAATTAATATCCTTTTACTACAGTTATCTCATATTAATCATGAAATAAGTCATGCCAATTCCATTAAGTGATTAATGCTCTTTTCTTGTACGAGAAATATAACTCCAAAAAAAAAAAAGTAATTAGAAACACCTTTTCAAGACTTATTCACTTAGTACTAAAATTTCTTGAGTTATATTTCTACAAGTGGCCATAAATGGGATAACTCCTCTTTCACAAGAGGTGGTAAATCCTCAAAGGTTATTTACTACCTTTCTGTATTTCAAGTATATGCCCATATGTTAACGCTTTGAGTATTCCTTTTTACGAAAGCAAACAAATAACATAGAGTATAATGATCCATACTCAAGGTACCATGATAATCTTATGTCAAAGGATCACTTACATAAACGTCATTGAGATATTAATTCTTTCGGCACAAAAAAAAAAATCTATGCAGATCAATCAAGTGAAGTTGATCATGCTATCAATCACTACTTCTCTAATGAAAGCGGTATAGTATATACTAGTCTAACTGTATTAACAATGTCCCAATCTTGTTAATATTTTAACGAGAGATATTTAAGAATAAATTTTATATTTAATCAAATGAACCTCACCATCATAACACTTATAACTTATAACTCATCATAGTTCTTATTTATTTAGAATTGTAACTTATACTTATTGCCAACATATATGAGAATTTAATAAAAAAAATACATGTAAAAACCTGTTTAGTTGGATTAAATGAATTTTAAGTATGGACTTGAAAGATAAGTTTTTTATAACTATTCGTTTAATTTATGAAATAAATTAAATTTGAGGGATTTGTAGTGCAAATAAGTTTGAGTCTTCCAAATACAAGAGTTGTATTAGTATAAGGAAGCTAAATTCTATTGGAAATTGGTTTGAGGTTTCTATAAGAATATGGCAAACTTATTAAACTTTTGCTAGCAAGACTAATCCTCACACAAATTATACTGTAAGAATTTTTGAGAAAAATCTTGAGAGAAAAATACCCAAAATTTGTTCAAGGAAATAAGAAAAATTTATATCTCTTATTTCTCTCACTAGGATGGGCTTTTCATAGTGAAAAACTTGGGTTTTTCTCAATCAATTTGTTTGATACATTTTGGCAATAGTTGCCACTAATCTAACAAAGCTAATTCAACCTAAGAGATTCTAATTTAAGGAGATTTGTGTGGATCATTGTTAGAAATTGGACACATGTGCGGCTACATGAATCAGTTTGCCTTTCTATGCATCAAATCTTCATCGGTATCTTCTTGAACTATATATCTCATGGATTTAATTAAAAGGACAATCTACTAAAGGAATAAAAAATTAAATTTCTCACTGTAGATGTTTCTATGATTCCTTACTCCCTAATGTGAAATCTGTTAGATGACACAAACAAAAAAGTGAATTCTACTAACCTTTTTCCTTC